>NW_015164219.1:0-82859 GCF_001447785.1 Gekko japonicus
CCGCCACCCGCCCCCACTTGGCAGGCCTAAGCAGGAGATCTCCAGACACCACAGGGAGGTTGGCAACTGTAGTGTTGCTGGAACAACTGAGGGGGAAAGCTATCCATTTTTCATACTCGGTCTGGACAAGGCAGTTGAAATGCTTTTTGGGAGTCTTTAGCTGTTCAAATATTGTCTTATTCTTATGACATTCCAATCTATTTGAAGTAAAGCAAACAAGCAACATCTGTACCAAACTAAGAATGCCTTTTCCACAAGGTGGCTGTCGGAACAAATTGAGACATGTTCTGGATTCACTGGTAGCATACCACAGTGCTAAAAGAAAACCAGACTCATAAGTGTCAGCTGTGAAAACTTGGGAGAGTTAAAACTTAGAGACTTAAAGCATCAGCAGAAGGACTACATGAATCACTGAGCAGATCCTTCGGCCTTGGTTTTAGAGCTATGTTTAAACCCATGGATTCCTGTCATGGGAAACAAGGCTTGGAATTCAAAGGTTAAGAGTTGGCATAAAGTATGTGTGTGTGTATAAGACCAGCTTTTCCAACAAAGTCACAGAACAGCAGCCTGAAGGGGGAATTGGTAGGATTGTACTCGGTTTCAGAGTTCAGCAGTATTTCCCAGTAAAGCCTGCATTAAAAGGGGGATATTTTAAAAAACTCTGGGAAGATACCTCTCTTACAGAGGAATTGTGGCTCTCTGGTACAGTGTATGCAGGAGGTCTCCGCTCTGACCCTTGTCATATCCAGTTAAAAGGCTCCAAGTAGCAGCTGTTTGGAGGACGGAAGGAATCTTTCTCTGCCTGATACCCTGGAAAGCAGCTGCCAAGTCAGAACTGACAATAATGAACCAGACAGAGCAATAGTCTGCCTCGTATGTTCTTTCTCTTACACATGCCATGCTTCAGATAACATGAAGATGTTCCTTTGGAGCCTTTGTATGGTTCTTAGAATGGGTTATAAAATTAACCCCAACAAATACACTGCTGTTTCAATTTAACTTTATTTAACCCTGAATATGTTCAAGAGCACGACTTGTGGAAAACATTGTCCTCCCACTGAACTCTCGATCCATTAATTTTCACTGTTAAATAGGGGACTGGGCATTTGATATATCAATGGTCTGGTTAAATGCTATCAAGAGATGGTCAAAGGATAGTAACAACAACCAATAGCTAAGGTGACCAGCCAACTTGTTAGGAGAATTTGGAGGGGGCAAGTACAAGCCCCTTGGCATGAAGCCAGAAGTGACATCATCGCATCAGCATGATGCTTTGGGATTCACCACAACATCAAAGAGCCCCCCCCTCCATTTGCCCTTGCTGGCCTGTTGAGTAGTGGTAAGAAATGGGGGCCCAAGCCAGTAGCACAAAGTGGGGCCAAAGGCATTTCTATCAATTCTGTCCCTATAGGTATCTGGGAGGTTACTTACAACAATAAATGGTACCGAAAACATGAAACACATTATATACAATCAATAGCAAAAGCAGAATGAAAACCATTAAAAATAGACTTAAAATGTGCAGGTAGACTGATTTAAAACTGCAGCTGATTAAAAGTGGGAAGGGCTTCAATATATTAAAATAAATCAGGATAAAACCAGAAAGAGTCTTAAAGCAGTGAGAAAAGGAGGGCAAGCATTAAAACTCCATCAAATAGGAGAAATAAAGTTTTGTATGTGGGGGGGGGGAGTAAAGTATCTTTTCCTGAGTTCTAAATATGTATATATTTTTCATCCAATACCTTTCTGTGAAGAAGGCGGGACTGCCAGGCTGAGCAACCCTACCTGACAACCAATGGGTTGGAGGGTTGGAGACATGGGGATAGGTGACATTGGTGACATTGCCTATGTCATCATGCCACATATGGGGTAGAACATGGAAGTGACAATGTGTGGCTCTAGGAATCACCACCACACCTCTAGAGCTACCCATTATAGCACAGAGGCTGTTGGCATTTTAATCCCCCCACTGCTATTTGGAGTCGTGGAGGGCCACAGTGAGGATCGGCAGGATGCCTCCTGCCATAACGGGTGGCCAGAGGGGGGACATCCAAAGCCTGGGCACCACTACTAAGGAGGCCCTGTCCTCAGTCCCCTGAATGTGAACAACACTCTGCCCTCCCTTGGCACACATACACTGGAACTAATTAAACATTATATTTTCCTTGTGTCCTGTCTGGATCCTGATGATCATATGTACCTTGGGTCTGTGCCTGGAACTCAAATACCAGATGCTTAGGGGCTGATTTGGATCCAAAGCACAGGAAGAGGAGTTGTAAGCCTCCCTCCCTCATGCCATTTTCTCAGTCCAAAACATCCCTGGGAAGCCAGTATTTGTCCTACTGGAGAAACTTATTGGCACATCGAGTTTCTGCATTGGGGCAGATGCCAGATCCTTAAGGCCATCTGAGATCAGGAAAGCAGTGTGTTTGTGTGTGTGTGTGGGGGGGGGAGTGTGTGTCTTAAGTAGTGTTGCCAGGTCTCCCCAGCCACCAGGGGGGATAGGGGGTAGGATTGCCAGCTCTATGTCAGGAAACTCCTGGAGATTTGGGGGTGGCACCTGTGGAGGACAGGGACCTCAGTGGGGTACAATGCTGTAGAGTTCATCCTCCAGAGCATCCATTTCCTCCAGGGGAACTGATCTCTGTAGTCTGTAGATGAGCTTTAATTCCAGGAGATCCCCAGGCACCATCTGGAGGCTGGCATCCCTAGTCTTAAACTTCATCTCCATGTGACCATAATCCTGATCTGAATTGGGCCCCTGTGTGCCTGGGAATGTAGCTGATGTTTCCTTTGGGATGTGAACCCTAAGCCCTACCTCGTCAGCAAGGGAGACATGGAAATCAGTGGAAGGACCAGTTGTGTCCTTTGCAGTGGTACGTGCTGCTTTGTTACTAGCCATGTATGACGACCCGCTTCCCTTTATTTCCCTCAAAAGTAAGATTTTCCCACTGTTTTTCTTTCCCTCTTGTGACTGAGCTGCCCTAATTGTCTACTTTCTTCTGTCCTGAATTATTCTGGCTGCCCCACCATCTCATAGTATAATATTATGGGTGTTTGCTCAGCCCAGGAAATAGAGGGAATGGAAGCCCCCTTTAACTTATACAGCTTAAATGGCACTCAAGAAGTTTTTATATTCCAAATTACAAAATATGTTATTCAGCATAGAGGCGAAAGGTCAAGTGAAATGAGGGGTAAAATTTCTGAGGTGACTCAATATAGATAATTTCTGAGGTGATCAATATAGATAGAGGTAAAATCAGTACATGCACAGACTTTAGTTCTTATGTTTCAGGCTAAAAAATAAGAGTATTTTTTTAAATTTGTTTTAATCTTGGCCCTGCTTGCCTCCTGTTAGCCGCCCTGAGCCTTCGGGGTAGGGCGGGATATAAATCCAAAGATAAATAAACAAAAAAAAATATTTCCCAAACACTCCAGCACACTTTCTTTGAGTATTCTCTGATGCTTTTGGTTTCCAGAAGCCTGTTACGCTCTTTCCAGTACCCAAATCCCTTCTCTTGGAACACCAGTACTCATCTTGAGTTTTAACTGACTCTTAAGGATGCCCCTGTAATAGGGATGGGCTTGAACCCTGGTTCAAGTTCAAGCGTGTGTGTCCCAAACTGGTTCACAAACCAGAACCCCAAAACCAGCCAGGTTCGCAAACTGAACCAGTTGCAAACCTCAGGATGTGGGGCCCCCAGGGTCCTAGAGGCTCCAAAATTACAGGGCATCTTCAGCTGACTCTACTCTACCCGCCCACCGAGTTTGGTGAAGATAGGACTTGGGATTCTGAATTATGGCCCCCCAAACAAGGTGCCCCCAGGAAAGTGCTTTTTGGGGAGATGTCAGGTGTGGGTTCAGGAGTGTATAGAATGGACCCTGTGTGAGCTAAAAGCATTAGAATTGTGGTATACCTCCCCAGGATGTCCCTCACATGCCCTACAAGCTATGTGCAGATTGGACTTGGGGGTCTGAGTTACAGCCCGCCAAAGAACACGCCCCCAGGAAAGTGCTTTCTGGGGAAATGTTGTCAAGTGTGGGTTCTGGGTCATAGAATGGACAGGACAAGCCCTATGTGACCTAGTAGAAGGGAGGCATCAGACTTGCATCAGACGTCTCTAGGATGGACCCCCCCCCCAGAAGCATGTGGAAGAGAACTGTTGCTGGCACTGTTGTGGGTAGATGTGTCCCTGGCTGGGCCCACCCTGTCTCTGTCAATGGACAACATGATTTCAGGGCAGGGCCAACCTCACACCCTGCCTGGGAGCCACCCACACAACTGCGGGTGGCTGCGTCTTTCCAGACCCACTCTCCCATCACTCGCTGACATAGTGACTGCAGGGCAGGTACTGCCCACCCGGGCCTAGGAGCCACCCACATGGTTGTAGGTGGCTGCATCTCCCCAGACCCACCCTCCTTTCACTCCCTGACACGGTCAAGGTGATTGTTGTGCAGAGCCAGCTCTCCTGCCCTGCCTGGGGCCTTGGAGCCACTCACATGGTTGCAGATGGCACTGTCTCCACAGGCCAACCCTTCCTCTACAGGCAAAGTGATCACCTTGCCAGCAGAGGGGGGAGATGACGGTGGTTCTGGATGGGAGTTTGTGCCCTTCCTGGGTGGCAAGTATGGAATTGAAATGGAAGGGGGTGGAGGCCCTGTGATGCAGGCTCTTTATGAAGTCATAGTAGACGATTTTATTTTTGAAGTTTAATAGAAGGAGGATGAACATGTTCAATGGTTTTACATGAGAACTTAGTTATAGAAACATGTAATCTTTTTAAAGCTGTTTGTATGACACCCACTCTTGGGTTTTTAGAGGTTTCTTTTCTTTATCCCATAGTTTGTAGACTCTTCCCTATTTTTTTCATGTAGTGTTTAGTTATAGAAAATGCAATTAAAAAAATCCCCTTCGGGGGGCCAAAAAACCCCCCTCCAAAGATCAATCCCTCCACTGCAACTCAAAGTGGGGGTGGGGGCGGGCGGGAATAAAATGGAAAGAAAAGGCAAAGGAAACTTAGAACATTAAAGTCAGTGGGCAGTAAGTCACAACAAATGCAGATTATCCCAAAACAAAAAGCAGCCCAGTGTGTGTGTGTGTGTGTGGAATAAAACAGTAGAGAACTAAGTTGATGCCCCCCCAAAAGAGCAGCCTGGAAAAAAAAATCCCAAAGATCTATCCCTCCACTGAAACTCAAGTGCATGGGGGAAATAAAATGGAAAGAAAAGGGAACGAAAACTGCCAAGGAAGCAGGTGGCTGGAAAATCCCTCTAAACAAAAATGCTCTAATGTGAAAGAGGAATTCAATCCCAATTTTTCCACCCTTTGCATCAAGCAAGCAAGCAAGCAAGCAAAAGACAAATTGCAACACAGAGGAGCCCAGGGCAAAGCAAATTGCCCTGGCCCCTGAGCTAGCAAAGCTATTCCTCCACCATGGCCAGCAGCAAAGCTCTTTCACACAAGTACACCCTCTCTGTCCAAAACCCCAGCACCAACAAAGCGTACACACGCCCACCCTAAATGTATAGATCATCCCCTCCCACTGCGATGAATGTTATTGGCAAGCAGCAGTGCCTTTCAAGCTTTGGAGGGTCCCTATTTGTGGTTCCAAGGATGGAAAATGTCATCACCCCCACCATCACCTAGCATTTTCATGCCAGAGTTTTTGGCTGGGTTTTGCTTTCTGAGCTGCACCCAAAAGCTCAGAGATTTTTTTTGACAAACATGTGAGCAACGAGCCTCGGCTTGCGAACCCCAAACCAGCCAAAATTCGGCATGAACTTTGGCTCGTCACGCTGTTTATGCCCATCCCTACTCTCTAAGGCCCAGTCTGCATCTAGCATTTGCTCTGCTGTTATACCAAACCCACACTGGAACAGAAATTCCTGTCTACATTGCATGCCACTTTCACTTTGATTGAGCTTCGCATTTTATGGCAGTGTCCAGACTGCATGCTGCTTTCACTTTGTTTGATCTCTGGTTTTATTGTGGCTGTCTGCATAGATTATGGCTGTTTTATGCCCATTCGGGGGTGACTCTGCAGTCAGTATGGTGCTGTCCTGGGGTAGTTGAATGTGGTTTTGAACTGCATCTTTTTCTGTTTCAGTGTGGGTTTGGTAAAACTGAGCAAATGCTAAATGCAGACTGGGCCTAAAGGCAGTTTCTAACTACACCAGACCAGGGATCTCTTCACTCTTCAGAGCTAACTCCCTGTTTGACTGGGTAGGGAATTTTCTTCTCACTCTAGAAAATCTATCTCCTTTCCTTGACCTGAATGAGAGTCTTTGCCTACTTCCCAGGCTTCCTTGCCAACTTTCCCACAATTCTCCATCTGTGTTAAACTGCTCTCAGCCAAGACTGAAATCTGAAACTGTCAGTACTTGACTCTTCTCAGCTAGGGCTGAGTTCAGTCTGAATTCTCCTTAGCATCCAGTTCAGAGGTCTTTCTCTGCTCAGCTCATGCTAACCAATCAAATCCCTTGGAACAGGCTTTCACTCAAGGCTCTCTGGCTCCGTGAAGAACTAACCCTTCATAGTCCTTTATCTGTTTACATAGCACTTCTAATCTTTTAAAAGTTTAGTCTGTCACACAATGGCTAAAGAGAAGGGTCTGCAAAGAATAACATCCCCCACCCTCAAAATTGGGGTGTTGCCAAACATGACCTTTCTTGTATGGTTCTGCAATAAAATCCCTCTGTTTCTTGCCTTCCCCCCACCACTCAAGAAAGATCTATTGTTCAAAAGGAATGTCAATGGAGCAGACAAAATACAACCTGCTATAGGTCTTTCCAAAATTGCTTCTCTATTAGGCCGAGAACATTCTTGAACATACTTGAACAAAGAAAATAACGTGCAAGAAAAGCTGTGCAATGGGCACTTTCTGGGGCTGAAAAAAAAAGACTTATCTCTTTTGGCCAGCACATATTTGGTAACTGGTTGGGATCCAAGGTGACATTCAGGAAAGAAAACAAGTGAATGGAACAGGATTGCTCTGCAATTCACCAAAGAGAAAGAGACAAAGAGACGGCCCTGTTGCACATCAACAACAGATGGCACTCAGATCAACAACAGGAAAGATAGGATTCGGCTCCTACAGAATGGGAAGTCCTGAGGTTGAACTGAAACAAGATACCTCCCAATTCTTACTGTTTTGGTAGCAATTTTCTCCCTGTGACAAAACGTAATCATTCTGTATTGAGTACAGAAGGAATTCATGAAGCCTTGCAATAGATTATAAAGGGTAGAAATTGCAGAAGTATTCCTCATAGACAGTGTGGGATCCATAGAAGAGATCAAGCCCCATCATGTAAAGATCCCAAGAGATCTGGAGAGAATGGCATGATTCATGCAAGCATCTGCTAGTGCTTGGCTAGTTAGAAGGGCAGACTCAGATCGGGCAGAAGGAACAGATGATGTTCCTTAACACTATAGCTTGAACTATGTATTTTCTC
Organism: Gekko japonicus; assembly: GCF_001447785.1. Taxonomy (NCBI): domain Eukaryota; kingdom Metazoa; phylum Chordata; class Lepidosauria; order Squamata; family Gekkonidae; genus Gekko; species Gekko japonicus. Next base: position 7,453 of record NW_015164219.1, read on the forward strand.
CTCCCCCCCCCCACTTTTTTTTTGCTTGTTTGTTTAAAGCATCCAGCCTGATAAAGAGTTCTGGAGAATTCAAACACTTGCACAATGTGTTGTGTTATTTTGGTTGCTCTTAATAAAAGTTATCACGTGACTTTGGGTTTTAGATTTTGCTATGAATTCACACAGCTCACAATTTTTTTTTGTTCCCTATGTTGTTTCTCTATATTGTTCCCTATGCTGTTCCCTATACATACATTGCTGCTGGCACTTTGAGGTGTACTGGTTACCATGCCAGTCTGGGGAATCTGGGTGCAATCGTCTCCCCCAGCTATGAAGCATGCCGGGTGACCTTATGCCAGTCACCCTGTCGCAGTCTAACCTATGGTGCAGGGCTGTTGTGAAGATCAAATGGGGAAGGGAGAAACACAGGTGGTGTCCTGACAGCCTTGGAGGAAGGATGAGAAAAGAATGTACCAGATAGATTCCGTTGCAATGTACATGCCTTAGGGTTATCAACCCCTTGCTGACCACCCCTGGGAGCACTGTGGGGCAGGGAGTGAAGAAATTGCCAGATATTTGGACAATTCCTAGAGTGTCACGTGACACCAACAGGACACCGTGACACTGCATGATGCCAGTCTCCCCCCCCCCCCCCCCCCCTCGCCCCCGCTCCACTGAGTTGCCTGCAATAGTGGGCAACCTGGCATGCCTAACATACATGTCACACACTTTTAATACTCAGTTTATATGGTGTTCCTGGTGCAACTGGAAACTAAACAGTGGAAAAATAATCATGGATATGATTTGCTTGAGTGAAACTGGAACAGCAATTTTCAGGGTGCAAAGCAGGGGAGAAATATTCCAAATCATCCTAACTCAAATGGCTGTGTCAATGGATATATCTGGGTAGGGCAGGATATAGACAAGAAGGCAGAACTACCATAGTTTTGTAAGATTAAGCTGTCTGTTGCTTTCCAAACTTATCCTCTACAGAGTTTTAAAAAGCATCAACACCTGTCAATTTCATTGGGTTTAGGCACACCTAACTCCGCATACAATTGTTCTATTAATTGAAGATGGCTTTAAAACCGACAAGCCTGGACAATATGTGCGTCAAAGTTTTACTGTTTGGCTTTGCAGTGTCTAATCCTTCCAGCATATTTTATAGCTCTTATGGACCATTTTCCACATTAAATAGCAGAACATGCAGAGCAGATCAAGAGCCTATCTGAATGTGAGCTGAAGAATCTTTCAATTGATGCAGACCTTTGGAAAGCATATCATAAGGTCATTTCATTTGAAATCTTAAAGGAGGAAGCAGATTTTTACTTGGAAAATCATACAGTTATTTCCCACTTCTCTTGATTTATATAGTTGTATATAGTCAGCCTGTCTACTGTAATATTTTTTCTACCCTAACCCAAGCAGTACAAAGTTTGAGTCCAGTGGCACCCTTAAGACCAACAAAGTTTAATTCTGGGTATAAGCCTTCATGTGCATGCACATTTCTGATGTACATGAAAGCTTATACCCAGAATTAAACTTTGTCTTAAAGGTACAACTGGACTCAAACTTTGTTCTGTTGCTTCAGACCAATGCAGTTACCCACCTGAACCAAACATTACAGTTATGTTTGTGTTTCCTTGCTCTAGCTTGCTTTGTAGTTTAGTAAACTGATATTTCAATAAATATGCATATTACCAAAGCATCAGGATCATGCATCTTGGAAGATAGTAATGGAAGATAAATTTATAATTTAATAAACAAAAGTTCTTACTCATTATTAAGAAAGACAAGATATGTTTAACAGTTTGTGTTTCAGTCAAGTGATATAGTGGAACCAGAATAGTCTGAAAAAGAAAAATTTACCCTGCATTGTGCCTGGAAGTGAACCAACAGCCAAGGAAGGTCTTTTCACATTGGTGAGGCACAGATCCTATAATTCATGCTGGTTAGCACTTGTGCTGTTGCATTCTGCACCAGCTGAACAGTCTTCAGATGCAGACCCACACAGAGAGCACAGCAGTAATCTAACCTAACATGGAAAGGGTCAGAGGATGGATAACAAATAGTTCTGTGCCGTTTCAAGGGAAGTATTGACCATCCTCTTAATACCTTATTTGCTAATAGTCAGTGATGATCAGTTGATGGTTCTGGAGTCAGCAGAAAATGCTTGTTCAATAGTTTCTGAAGACTAGAAGATGTTTGTTTAATGACCATAGGTGGTTGGTGCTTACTAGCTAGGAGACACTGCACACTAGAAAGAAAAGCTTTTGAACTCCAATGGGACAAGCAAAGGAAACCAACGTGTCAGATTGCAGCTGTCTGGAAGAAAGAACTTTGGAGATTCTCAGCATACATGCTTCTGGGAAACTGAAAGCTCTTTCAAGACTAGTGCTGTCTATTTTGTTGCTTTGTCTACTCCTCCATGGGGTAGAAATGTCATAAAACCAATTTCCTGCTCTCTTTTTTCACCATGAATGGAGCCTGGAACCCCATCCCCCTCCTTGAGGAAGTGGTGAGCCACACCACAGTTTACAAAGAAGAGGGGGAAGAAGAAGAAACATGAGTCATTATTACACATTATTACATTTTGTTTCCTCACTTCTGGTGAAAATGTAAAGTGGGAGTTGTTCACCTTACCATTAGTAAGATCCAAGGATCTTCAGGATCATCTGCAGTACTCTGAACTTCTGCTGGGCGAAATGCGTGAGTCACACACTGCATGTTTCAATGCAGTCAAGCAGAAAGCAGAAGTGTGAGCTTCTTCTTTCCCTCCTTCTCTATGAGTTGCAAGCTGTCTCTTACTTTATGCTTGGTAGCGTGAGCCAAAAGTCTAACCTGTTCCATTTGGCCTTTGTAGGTTTTGCTCGTTGTCATCAGTTATCTGAATTAGAAGCAGGTGTGGCAGATTATTTCTAGTATCATTATGACTTCCATTCTCAGATTCTCAGGTTACAAGCATGAGCATTTTTTTCTTCCTCCAGATGAGTCATCTGAGTAAACTGACATTTGTATCAGAGATTGTCTCAAAGTCACTGTCTGCTGTGGTTGTGTTGTCTGTTCCTACTCAAACATCAGAGGAATAATCTTTTCTGTCTGTGCAGTAAAATGAGACTCTGGAGGCCCCAGAAAGGTTAACATTTATTGTGTCCCTTCAACTTACTAGGAAACTTCCTGTCAAACCTCTGCCAAGGAGCGCCACCAGCTGTTAGCAAGCCAAGCTGAGCCCCTGTAGAGGTGGCCACACTCCAGGGGCCATTTAATTTGGACCTGACTGGTGGTGCAGAAGGCAACAAGTGAGTCTGTCAACATAGTATTGACTGGGTTTAAGCTGAGCGGCCCCCGAGCCATCTGTGGCAGAGTTTATGAGGAGCAGATCCTGTGCAGGCACCATGTGGCTTGGCTTTTGGGGCACCTTTTTTAACAGCCCAATGTGTGTGTGTAAAGTGCCATCAAGTTGAAGCCAACTCATGGCAACCACTCCTATAGTTTTCAAGGCCAATGTGTATCTGCATGTCAAGCGCCATCAAGTTGCAGCTGACTCATGGTGACCCCTTATGGAGTCTTCAAGGGCCAATAGGCCCTACAAAAAAAGTGGATTGGAAAGATGTTGGAGATATAGATAGAAGAATAAGCAGGGGCTGAACTAGAGGATATATGTGGCATGTGTCAGGTTGACTTGCAAATAGTCCCAAGTGCTCTGTGGCCTGCATAAGTCTAGGAGCACAAACAATCCCCTCTGTGGCCATTTTGGGATCTGAACCACAAATACCTTGTGTTGCCAAGGGCTTTACCACAATGCTTTACCATAGCAGTGCCCTTGCCTTCTCCTTCCACCATCAAATACATCCAATTTTAAAAGTGGTGATTCCCTTGACTTTGTTTCTCTAGTATTCCAGCCTTGTCCAGTTCCCTACTATGATCCCAAAAGCTGAGAATCTTTGTTGCGTTAATCTCACGTTCAACTGGATCCAAACAATTTTCACATTCTTGCATTGCCATTTTGGAACTGCTATTAGATCAACTAATTGATCAACATTTGATCAACTAATGGTTTTATATTTTCAATAGATGGCTTTGATTTTTGTTTCTTCTTTCCAGCATGCAGTCTGATACCATACCCTGTGAGCACTGAAGTCTGTTAAGCATCATCCACATGATGCAAAGAAAGAGGCCTTAACTTCCTGGCCTGATGGACATATTTTTCTCCCCCATCTACTTTTTAAAAAAGACTTTCAGCCTGATGAAAACTTCTGGAGAACTTGATCCTTGCACAATTGCAGCATGTGTTATTTGGCTTACCTTCAATTGACTGCTGGAAGACATACAACAGAAGATGGCTTCCCTGTTCTGCCTTGCTGGTGACCTTCCTAGGAGCCTGAGACTGGCCACTGGGAGAGAGTGCTGAGTTGGAAGGCTCTTTGGCCTGACCCATTGGGGCAATTCTTCCTGTGCAAAGCTATTAAGGGGGGCATCCTGCTATCAGTTATTCAGGGTAACTCCAGATTTGTTGGATCTGGCCAGCCTTTTCACTTAGCCTCACTCCATTCTTTTTCTTATGACAGTTCCCAACCCACGTGATCCCCAGAATAGCTTTTTGGGTGGTCAAAGGAGAACCTTTTCTTACTGGTGGAAAAGCAGGTGGCTCAATCCATGGACTTCAGTAGGAATTATACATGAGTGACTGGGTACACGATTGCAGTCCAGGAGTAAGAGGGGAATAACTAGCAGACAGACCAACAACAATCTGCTAGAATATGGCTGCGATCATATGGAGCGGAAGCTACAGCAGCCAAACGATTCCCCCACAGATTAAAGGGACGCGATCAGACAGACACATCTGTCTAGTGTCCCAGTGTCATTGGTGGGGCGTCGTTTCGCACCGCAGGAGCATCACAAAAAGCCACCGGCTAAAACCTAGTCATATCCGAAACTGCGGGGCAGGCGGGCGGAAATCTGATTGTGCAAACGCGCGTCAGTTTGCCCCGGGGCAAATAGCCTCGCTTCCTGCCCGCAGTTTCTCCCTTGTGTGATCGGAGCCCACGTTTTTCAGAGCAATTCAGGCTGGCTTGATACAGGAAATATTTTATTTTGTTTTCAATCAGGCATGGATTGGTTCCCTGACTAATTTTCTCAAGCCTCACTAATTTTAATTTAGTTTCTCTACATCTCTTAATTTAGATGAGAGAGGGGTTTTTATTTTTTTAAAAAGGGTTTCACTTCCAGAACTCTTTATTTTTTAAAAATCCATTTGACTCAACCCTACAACAAATTGACAGTTAAGAAAACATTGTAACACTCCATTACTCAAAATATCTCTTCCAACAGATGTACTCTTTCTTTGGAGACTTTTTTTCTGGGTTTGCGGATGCGTTCCCTTTTCCATCTAAAAATAAGGCTGCCACAAAAGCCAGCTTTCTTCTAATTGAATGTGTCTGCAGAGTGTGAAGGTGCAATCTATTGTAATTAATGCTAATTAATTATTACATGGTCAAATGAGCAAGTAATGCGCAGCCAGATTCTGAAAAGTTAATTGTATGAAAATTGGATAATCAATTGCACATTTGAATGCACGCTTGCATGAGCGAGCAGGAAGCTTGGCACTTCTCTTCTTTAAAAAAACCAGTCAGGAGTTTGAAACGAAATACATGAAAGTGAATCATTTCCCTAAAACTCTCCTGATTGTATGTAGTATGTGTGTGTGTGGAGACTCACACAAAAGAAGGCAAGAAAAAAATTGACAAGGAAAAAATGAAAAGGAAATGTATAAGCCAATTTCAGAAGAGCAAGCCTTCAAAGAGCGGCGGGTTTTTTTTTTTTTACAATTTTGTGCACGGGCATCACATGGATAATGAGAACTGAGTGTGAGGGCTATGAAATTAGGCTCCTGAATTAACACTTATTATTCCCCATAGTATGGAAAGTATCTCAGTTCTAAAAAATCAACCAGGAGTCCAGTGGCACCTTAAGACTTATTCCAGCACAAACTTGCACAAGATGGAGCTTACTTCATCAAATGCATGAACAGTATGTCCATAGCAGATATAGTTAAAGGTACAGGTTGCCATCCTAAGTACACTTTCCTGGGAGTAAGCCCAATTGAATAGCTATGAGTAGGATTCTGAGTAGTTCAGTTGAGGACTGCACTGAGAAGCCACTGAAAGACAGTAGTGGGGAGATGTTACAAGGAGAGGCTCATTTGAAAATATCCAAAGAAAGAAAATGGCTTGTGGATGTACTCATCGTGCATCTGCAGAAGTGTGCTGTGACCCACAAAAACTTACGTAGGAAGAAATTTTGTTAGACTTTAAGGTGTCTCTGGACCCCTGCTTTATTTTGCTGTAATCCTGTCCTTCCTCTGAAGTTGCCAGTTTGGTGTAGTGGTTAAGAGCGCAGACTCTAATCTGGGAGAACCAGGTTTGATTCCCCACTCCTCCACATGCAGCTTCTGGATAACTTCTTTCAGAGCTGTTCTCTCAAGGGTAGTTCTCCAGAGAGCTCTCTCAGCCCCACCTACCTCATGGGGTGTCTTTTTTGGGGAGGGGACGGGAAAGGGATTGTAAACTGCTCTGAGACTCCTTCAGGTAGTGAAGGGCGGGGTATAAATCCAATCTCCTCCTCCTCCTCCTCTTCCTCCTCTTCTTCTTTGTGGCATACCTTGTTCACTGCCACAGGAAGTGGCGGCGGCTACAAGCATGCACGGCTTCAAAAGGGAATTAGATAGGCATATGGAGCAGAGGTCCATCAGTCGCTATTAGTCACAAGGTATAGATAGGGGCTCTGGGGAAAGTGATGCTCTGTCTTCTTGGTGCTTGGGGGGGGGCAACAGTGGAAGGGCTTCTGATGTCCTGGCCCCGCTGGTGGAACTCCTGATGGCACCTGGTATTTTTGGCCACTGTGTGACAGAGTGTTGGACTAGATGGGCCTTTGGCCTGATCCAACATTGGCGTCTCTTATGTTCTTATGTTATGTTCTTGTTCTTCTGTCCCTCATTTTATTTTTGTAATAAACTTGTGAGATAGGTCGTACAGAGATGGGGGTGGGGGGGAAAAAGTAAGCTTTATTGGCAGAGTGGAAAATTGAACTTGGATCTCCCCAGTTCTAGCAGCTGACATAATTCTAATTAAGGCTGATGAAAATAATTGTTAGCTTGGCCTGATCATATACTTACAAACTACTTACTAGTTTGGGCAAAACTACATATTCTCACAATTCAGACATAGATTATAATTTGCGATTGCATGGATGATTTTTTCTAAAACAATCCTCAAGATTGTGCATTCTAGTCTCCTCCACTTACTTTCATTGCGGAAAACTCCACCATCATTTATGGAATGACAAACTGTGGTTCCTCTCCAGGATAGTGAATTGCTTGCTATTATGCTTGGGGAAGGGCTGTGGCTCCACACTAGAGCATGTATTTAGCATGCAGAAGATTCCAGGTTCAATCTCTAGCATCTCCAGCTAAGAGGATCATCCATCTGAGACTCTGGAAAGCTGCTGCCAGTCTGAGTAAACAATACTGACTTGGATGGACCAGTGTTCTGATTCAGTATAAAAGGTGTCTAAACATAGGGCCACAGTGTAAAAGATGTGCAAACTGAAAAAAAGAGAGCTGTGTAATATATTATTAAATCTATATTCAGGAAGTGTGTTCAATTTACAAATTGTACAAAAGTATACTATTAGTGACATATTTCTCTTATATCCATGAATCTAAATCAGAAAATTTCAAGTACACAATTCCAATTACTGAATAATATCATCACATACACATTAAAGCACCAATCCACACAGTGGGAAACACTCCCAAGGTTGCTAAATCCCCTATGGGGGTATATAGATTTTAGTGCCCATTTCAACTTAGGTCTTCCTCAGGGAAAGCAACGGTATGATATTATTGGTTAAGAGGTTCTGAGAATAATCAGTCAGAAGGTCCTGAAAGCCTTCTGTAAACTCAATGGGGAACAAGTCCTCCTAGATCTTCAAGTAGCCAGGCAGTAGATTAGGAAGAACAAGACTTTGATTTTCAAACTTGTCACTGAACATGCCTTGCATTGGAAACTTATGTCTTGTTCTAGAATAGGGGTTCTTTTACTATCTGATTTGGCCACAGATTTGGACAAAATCTAAGAGAAGCTCAGAGAATCCAGGATGAACTAAAACGTAGTAATTTTTTATAACTCCTTGTAAACCAATAGTAATCACTAGTAACAAGAAGACCATAGCCAATCAATGATTTTTCTTTTGGATATCATATAGCCTAGAATCTGTCTCCAATGATAAAGTGAGTATTTCCTCCAGCAATTATGCATGCTCGTAAATGATGGGTTTATAATTTAAATGGTGCCATGGGCCGCTTTAATTTATACATTTGAGTAATTTGCTTTTCTGCATCATTTATATGTCTGTCTTTCCACATTGTATCTGGCCTGTCTAGAACAATAGCTTTTAAGCTTGCTAGATCTCACAGTGGAATCCTTCTCCCAATCAGTCCCTATTTAAATGTTAAGATCACATCACATTTTTAAATAGCTGAAAATACAACACAACAGCAGCATACATTGTTTCTTCTAGCTCTTTCAGGAAGTGAACTCGACTAACCTCAGCAGTCTAATGGAGCCCATACAATTCCTTCTGAAATTCAGCAAAGACACTTGTTGGCTTGCTGTCTGGCTCAGATCATTTGAATGTGCCTGCTACAACAGGCACTAAAGGAGATGGCACAAAACCTGTCCGGGTGGATACTATAATTTGTGCCATCACGATGTCCCTTTCCCAAGCTGTTGTGCCTACTGAAGTAGCTGCATGTATCAGGTGCTGAGTCATAGAAACAAGTGCTTTCAAGAGAATCCCAGCTTGGCTGTGAGACCAGCTGAGTCTCTACATGTCTCTGGGTGCTGTGAAATGTAGGAACAGACTCACAAAAACATCTACAAAAACAAACCAGAACAGCAACCAAGAGACATCATCTCTGCAGCCCAGTTCAGGACCATTTGTGTATCACTTTTGCAATTTTTGCAAGGTAAAGGACATCTGTAAGGGAGAGAAAAGGCAACTAATTTGGTGTTATATATTCTCCTTCTGCCCACCTAAGCCCATTGACCTCAATGGACTTAGAAAGGTGTTTATTCTTAGTAAAGGTAAAGGTTCCCTTGCTTGAAAGCCAGTCGAATCCGACTCTAGGGTTGCGGTGCTCATCTCCGTTTCAAAGCAGAAGAGCCAGCGCTGTCCGAGGATATTTCCGTGGTCATGTGGCCGGCATGACTAAACACCAAAGCTGCGGAAATGCTGTTACCTTCTTAGTATTGCAATGCAAAAATCAGATACTAAATTGGTAAGATATACTCATATTATTAGATTAACGTTTGTCAAGTGAAGCAGAGCCGATGCATGTGTTCTCTTAAAACAGTTTAAATGAGCAAAAACCCTCCTGCTTTTTCTTGGGGCACACCAGTCTTGGCCGATGTGTCTTTGAGAGAGATAAAATAGGTGAGTTAATGTCTTTTACAGGACCACCATTTTACTAATGAAATAAGAAATCCGCAGTAACATGCACTTCCTTCCTCCAGCGCCTTCTAATTATCTTTTTATTTCTGTGATTATTCATCATTATAGCAACATAGGTTTGTCAAGTTGACAGGATCTCATTCAGTCCAAGGAACATAAAATTTCTTCTTTGAATACTTAAAATTTTTGAAGATAACTTATTGCACAAACAGTATGCAGAAGAAAACCCTCACTGATACAGGAAAACTGGAGATTTCCCACAGTCAGTATCAACCACAGCTAACTTATCCAGCTACAAGCCCAGTGTGACATTCCAGTTTGGTGCTAACCAACAAATTCTCATGTATTAGACAATCTGCATTTAGATGTTTCAGTTTATAGGGGTTGATCAAACCATAATTTATAGATTGTGGTTTTTCATGACAGCTGAATGCAGCCTAATTCTACATACACTAATCTGGCATCTCAAAGTATACGTTGCGATGCGATCTGATCCCCTCTCAGATGGTCAGCAGAGTTGCTGGGAGGGCTTTGGATTTATGGGAACACATACGCTCACATGCTCTAAGAAGACATCAGTCACTAGCACTATGTAAATTCATGCAAATATGCATGTAAATGTATATGTCGCCTCTCCAGGGTCCTGTGTAAGATGACTTGAAAGTAAAAACAATATAATGAAATAAAATCAGATAAATTATGTATATAAAAATAAAACAAGCTGTAAAAAACAAGCCATGGACGACTTCCGGTTATGGCTGTGCGCCTGGTGACCGATTCTCGGGTGAGCTCCCGGAATCGGATCGCCCACACGCTGCCAGGAGGGGTCCCGCAATCGCGGAGACTCTAAGGAGCCTTTGTTAAAGGGCTCCGAACCAGGGGGTGCATTTGGGAGACTGGGGGTAGCCTCTTGCCGGCACGAAAGCCGGGAATTGAGGCTCCCTTGCCCAAAAGTCTCTCCTACCCCAAACGGCTCCAGCAGCGCTGTGCCCTGTAATGGGGACCAGCAAAGCCGCCGGGAAAGCAGAGTGGTAAAGCGGTGAAACAACTCAGAGAACTAAACGTCAAAGTGGCTAACCGTAACTCGAAGCTTCAGTTAAAATCGGTGGCTTAAAAGGCTTCCCCCCCCCGAAGAGAAGCGGAAAGGAGGGAGGAGGGAATCCCCCCCCATGAGCGACAGACTTTTTAAAGAGCAAAGAGGGGGGGGCGACGCACGAATTGAAATAAGCGATTTACCTTCTGGCTGTGAAAAGCAGAGTGGAGGCCTGGGAGCTGTCCCGGTGAACTTTTTCAAAAACTTCCAAAAAAGTAAACAAAACAGCAACATGGCGAGCTCAAGAAAGTTAGCAGAGAAACAGCCCAAGAAGACAGGCGGGACTTCCTGTCCTAGTCCCTCTACTACTGGAGTGGCTGCCAATCAACCTGACACTGATCTTGCACGCCATCTGCTGGCAGAACTGCAAAAAATAAACAGAAAACTTGACTCAGTAGAAGATGCTTTGGGTTTACAGCAAAAGAAGATAACAGAGGTAGCTGAGAAGATGGATGATACTGTAAAGAAATGCCTTCTATCAGCAGAAGAAGTACAGATAGTTAAGAAGAAGGTCCAAAAAGTGGAAAAGCATCAAGAAAGACAAGACAACAAGCTGCTTATGCTTCAAATGGAAAAATCTAACCTTATGCTCCGCTTCCAGGGACTGAGGGAGGAAGATGGGGAGATCCTCAGAGACATTTTATCAACTGCACTTGCACCATTGGTTGGCATTGAAGCGGACAAAATAAAAGAAGAGATGGATTTGGCCTATCGGGCCTATTCCAACTTTACAAGGAAAAATAAATTGCCAGCAGAAGTGGTGGTGAAATTTTCAAAACAGCGTCTCAGGGATCAGATTTTAAAGTCTACATCAGCAACACCCCTGAAAATCGGGGATCAACAGATCAGAATTTTGAAAGATGTTCCATTTGAAATCAGAATGAAAAGAAAGGAATATAAAGGACTGACCACCTTCTTACAAAAACACCAAACGACTTACAAATGGTTGATACCAGAAGGACTGGTTTTCAAGTTTAATGATAAAAGAGAGAAGATTGACTCCATCTTCAAGGCTCAAGATTTTTTGAGAAAGCATGTCAGCAAAGAAGAAGGTGCAGAGCTAGCCAAATGGATGTCGGCGTTAAGCGTAGAAGACAGCAGCTCGGAAGGAGAGGTGAAAGACGAGGAAGAAGGAGGAGCGTCGGGTTCAAAATACAACCTGAGAGGGAAAAGTGGGAAAAACTCTAAAGCTTAAAAACTGCTATTTTTCTTTTTTCATTGGACTTTACTTTGGAAGAACAAACTGATACCAGAAGGACAATACTAACATACTAATTGCTTTGGCTAAAACTACTAGAAGAAAAGAAGAAGCTTCGATGAGGAAGAAAAATAAAAATAAAAATGTGGATTCTCTGATTGGACTATAAAAAATTTAACAGACTAACATATTATTAATACCACTCACTCTTTTCTTTGTCCCTCTTTATACCCTTCCTTATTTCTAACTTTTAGCGAAATATCTCCCCTTTTTAGGGGAGCGAATAAAGCTTTTTCAAAAAAAACAAAACAAGCCATGGACAAAAAACCAGTATAACACAATAACTGAATGCCCTAAAAGGTATCTATAAAAGAGATTGCAGACTACCAGCACTCCATAAAACAGCTAAAAACCCATTCGTTAAATTCCTGAGAAAAATATATATATATTTTTGGACAAAGCGTCTGAAAAAAACATTATGGTAGGTGCCAGGCAAGCCTTAAGGGGAAGGACATTCTAAAGGTGAGATGGCACCACTGAAAATGCCCGGTCTCTAGTTGCTACCTGCCTCACCTAAGAAGGAGGGAGCAAAGAGAACAGGTCTTGGGTAGCAGATCTTATATGGTGAGCTGGACAGTACGGGAAGTATCCAGCCCCAAGCTGTTCAAGACCTTAAAGGTCTGTTCAAGACCCCCCCCCCCCCCAAAGAAACAGGCACATAGGAGAGATACTATGCCTGCACCCAACCCCTGGCAATAGTCAGGCCGCCACTTTTTGGATTATCTAAAATTTCAGAAACATTTTCAGAGGTACTTCACACAGACTGCACTGCAGTAAAACTGATTACTTAGATTCTAGGTGAGCCAGACCAGAAGCAATATTAGAATGATAACAATCAAACCTTTTCTTAGAGGGGAGCTTGGCTTGTGTGTGTGGCAGCACTCACTGATACTGACGCCTTTTCAACATGCTTGATTTATTCCTGATATTCTGGGCAGTCAATCCACAAACACTGGAATCGGTTTGGGTAGGGTTCTTCTGCATGTCTGCCCCCCTCTGCATTTTCACAGTTGTGGAGTCACTTTATTTTCTTCTTCACATTCCTTCAATAATGAGGATTTTGAAGGGAGGATGCTGTCATCACTGGTGGTGTTATTGGTAGTATTACAGTATATCTCCTTTTAAAAGAAAGCCCCCCAAATATCAATATATCACTAGAGCATGGTAACAAGAATCTTAGCGGATCTTTGAATTCCCAGCTTTCATTTTTTTTCAAAAGTCTATAGTTGCTTTCCTCATGGAGATATAAGGGGAAAGGCCTTTCTCTGAGAGGGAAAGGGTGTGGGGAGGATCAGCGATATATGATAAAGGAGCCGCTACTGCAGAGAACCAACACTGAGGAAAAAGAACCACCATCGAGTCCACTGCCGAATCCAAGAAGATCCTGCAGTTAGGTGCCTAGTTAGGAAAAATACCCTCCCCTCACCATTTGTACCCCTAGCTTAGAAGATAGAAATTGTATGTCTGTAAACCGCTCTGAGCCTCATGGATAGGGCGGTATATAAATCGCAAGTGTAATGTAATGTAATGTAATATGGCACACCAGTCCTGGTTCTGTTCATATCCAGACTCTGTCAATATAGGATTGATCAGTGACTCAAGTACACTAAAATTCCTGGCCTTTGCACATCCTGAAACTGCAAGCATCTTAAAGCCAGGAGTAGCTTGTTAATTATTATACTGTGTAAGCTTCCTAGACATTCTGCTTAAGTATCTGTTTTTCCCTGTTTCTGTACATGCAAAGCCACAAGCCTCACCTCACGGTGGAGGGGGCAGAGTGTGTATAAAATAAAGTCTCTTGCTCCTTTGGGGCAGACCCTTCTTCACCCTCAAAAGATCATGTCTCGTGTGAGTCCTTCAAAAGGGCCAGAGACATACTTAAAAAAAAAAAAAAAAAGCTGGGAATCCAAAGAACTTGTTTAGCCTGCTGTTATAATGCTCTATTGCTATATCGATATTTTAGGGCTGTTTAAATAAAAAACAAAATTAAATTACTTGTCTTCAGGTTGGGGGAGAGGAGGGGGAGTGGTTTGACCATGACAGTCCAGTCATCAAAAAATGGGCTGGAGGTGGGTGGGAATGGACAGTACAAAGAAAACCAACAGAAACATTATACATCAGGAAAAAGGTAACTCATAATCAGCTTCCAGAGTCCTGACCTGGATAGCCCCGGCAAGCCTGATCTTGCCAGATCTCAGAAGCTAAGCAGGGTTGACCTTGGCAAGTACTTGGATGGGAGACCTCCTTGAAACACCAGCCGTCAGGAGATGGGGCAGGCTTTATTCAGCCCCCAGTAGGGGATTGGGAGATTTTGCAGTGGTTAAATCCATGGACTCTAATCTGGGAGAACCTGGTTTGATTCCCCACTACTCCACATGCAGCTGCTGGATGACCTTGGGCAAACCATAGTTCTGTCAGAGCTGTTCGTGAAAGAGAAGTTCTCTCAGAGCTCTCTGGGCCTCGCCTACCTCACAGGGTGTCTGTTGTGAGAAGGGGAAGGGAAAGGAGTTTATAAGCCACTCTGAGACTCCAAGTGAAGGGTGGGGTATAAATCCAATCTCCTCCTCCTCCTCCTCCTCCTCCTTCCTTAAGACCAACCAAAATAATACAAGACAACATGCAAGCTTTCAGGTTCTCCAGAACTGTTCCTCAGGCTGGAATGAAAAACAAAACAAAAGGTGATGGGGAGATCTCTCAAATTGTGTTTATAAGAGCTTTTCATCAGTAGCCTGTGTAGGAAGCTTTGCTGACTGCAGCGGACACAGGTATTGTACCTTTGGCCTACTAGGAACAAGAAGCCAAAAATGGAAGCCTGTTGAAACCCTGACAACCAAAAGTTGATCAAATATCTCTGTAGTGCCCAATGAAACACTCAGGTCCCTTAAAAGGCTGAGAGCGAAGGGAAAATGAATTGGAACTTTTATTTAAAACATTGGAAATTAATTTTAGTTGATACACTAAATAATAGCCAGCACAGATGCCTCCTTTTTCCCCTCCTTTGGAAATACTTCCGTTTGACTGATGAAGAAAGGCTCACTTCAAACAGAGGAAAAAGAACTTGAAAAGTTTCACTGGGTAATATCGCCACAATGTGGCTTGCATTGACTGTTTCCTTAGGGCGTCCAGCCCCATAAAGAGGTCTGGAGAACTGAAAAACTCACAAGCCGTGTTCTTTTGGTTGGTTTAAACAAAAGGTACAAGGTGGCTTTTGCTTCTCGGTTTTGAATTTCGGCTATAAGGAAGTAGATGCACATTTGTGATTAAAAGGCAATGATCACTAAAATTAAATAGAATTCATTGCACAAAAGGAGGGCAACACGGGAAGGGCATGCGCTCAATTGTAATAACTGAGCTCAAACCCGCTGTATGGTGACCACCAATACCCAGTTACAGCATCAGGAATAAAAAAGAAAGAAACATAACTGTTTAAGAATAACTGGCTGTGTAGTATTTTAGATCATTTAGTGTTTGTAACAAATACCTAAAAAAGGTTCTGTGATGTAATTTTGAATTTCCACAATACTCAAAAGTTCCCAGTAGAGCTGAACATGAATACTGAAGTAATACTGTATTCCGACTTATCCTTAAGGGCTTTGTGGTCCTCACATTGCACAACACTGGGGCACTGTTCCTGCCTGCTCTCACAGCACTGTCTGCTTTTGCCACAGTGGGGGCACAAAAATGTACCTCCATGCGGAACCAGTTATAGTCCCATTAAGGATTTCTTGGCTGTGGTTTTTACTGTTAGGGAAAAAAATCATAGTAGTTTCTTTTTGAATGGCAAGTTGTTTGTTAGATTTGGAAACATTTAATTTTCATCTGATTGGCTCAGAGACAAGGCAGGTGGGCTGTAATCTGTGTAGCCAATATGGCTGAAGACCACTGATTAATCACAGGCAAACTTTAATCCGTGATTGGATGTTTAATTGATTCATTCTGTTAATCAATCAAAATGTGCAACCCTAATTCTTTGCTAACAGTCATATTTGGTTACATCCTGTAGGTCGCTAATTATTTCTACTTAATAGAGAACTTTAATTTGATTTAAAAACAATTATACTTTAGCTTTAATATTTGAGTGATGAGTGTGGATTTTTAGGGATGCTTTCATAGACAGCAACAGATTGATAATACTGCTTAGTTTTCCATTAGATGCTGTGAAAATGCAGCCCAAGGTGATGGTTTATAGCACATATTTGTATCATATCAAATTGTTCAAAAAAATTAGAAAGGAGAGGTGAACTGACAGTGAAATTGAATTAACCAAAACCAAAGAAGTAAGGCTTTTATGGGGGAGGATGGGTCCTAATTGTTATAAATTCAACATTTCATAAACTATGAGATTAGTATTGGCCTACAACATTAAAATAGTAAATTACTTATTCAGTAGGCAAGACTCCAAAAGGGAATAGATTAGTTAATAAATCAAAATTAACTAATGTCTGAGCTAATCATAGGCATAAGTGCAAAATATATAAGATTTAATCATGCTTGGAATTCTCCATCCTCCCCTCCAAACATTCTTTATCAAAAGGGAAATGTTTTTGTTGCTTTCTTCAAAAGGTGGTATCAGATATCAGGAGATTCTGTGGCTGCCCACTGGTAATAGTGGAAAGCTAGGCTCCACTTTGTTGCAGGGTGTGTTTCAGGGCCTCCCAAGTAGGGTGACCAGATTTTGTGAGTGAAAAAAGAGGACATTGTTCACTAACAAGAAATTATTTTAAAAATGTCTAGACAAGTAAGAATTTCTTGCTGGCAAATGAACCAGGGCTGCAGAAATCATCCAGCCATTGTCAATGGGATGGGTTTATACACACACACACACGTATATGGAAAACTATTTATTATAAATTTATATACATAACTTCTTATTTTTACTAAAATGTTGTTTGCACTGAAGCAGGGAAGAAATAACACAGCAAGCAAATATCACTAATTTACCTATCACCAAGCACTTCTGTGCTTACACTCGTACCTGTACACCTATGATGAAGTGGCACACGAATACGTATTGGAAGATTTTATCTCCCTAAGTAGAGTTGGTTGTTCAACTAGGTATTTGTAGATCTGAAGACACGACTAGTCACATAGGTCATACTGCAGGAACAGAACATACTTTATAGCTTCAGTGGTAAATCTGTTCCTTTCATCTGCCCACTGGATGTTCATTAAAGAAAATATTCTCTCAACATTTGCATTATGTCCTGGAATGCAGATGAAAAATTGTGTTATTTTAAGCAACTCAGAATGGCAGCCTGTGTTGCAGCACTTTTGAAAGTATTTAAAACACTTGTCACTAACTGGCACACTTTGGAATATTTCATCTATTTGAGCACTTTCAACAAAAATCTTCAGGTTAGAGGACTGGTCAAAACATTTTACATCATCCACCATCACGTCTCAATCTCTCTAGTATCTTATGGTATGCTGAACATAATCAAATGAAAAGGTATCAGTTAAAGTCATCCAATTAAAACAGTTAAACTCATTAAAAGAAACTGTCAATTTCTGCAATATTCCTAACACACTTTGCGCAAGTAAGAAGCTTCTTCCATAAACAGACCAACCTCTTTCTCTCGTCCAACTTTCTTTGCTTTGCTTAGGATTGCTTTTGTTTTCAGTGAAAGGAAGGCTGCTTCAGTTCTATGTTGCAACATTTGACAAACTGACTGCAATACAGTGAAAACCTCCAAAACTGATTTCCCCCCTTTCTATTTCCTGGATTTTTGCATGGAACATTGACATTAAGGAATGTAAGTGCCACAGATAGGTTTCTGATAAGTCATTTTCAAAGAATTTCTTCAATATGAATGGCAGATTGGATTGAGACAGAAAAAAATTTCACATCAGGAAACATCTGCAGTAACCATTCTACAGCTAATCATCTTGTTCTGCTGTGTAACAATAATTGTTTGTAATTTTTATATCATTGAATTCACAGTAACTCTTGAGATTTTCTGTTCTTACCATATATATGGATAAGTAATTGTAAATATTTATTATGATGTATTCTATGTCTACAGACAATGTGTTTGCCCCATGCGAAGGCAGAAATGAAAGTTGTGAAGGATGTGTGCTGGACAACCAACACCAACTAATTCTCTCTTTAATTCATGCTTCAGGGCCTGAAAGACATTTTTGCTTCCAGAGTGATTGATTCTTCCAAAATTAGTGTTGTCACCAGTCATAAGGAGGCCATGGCTTTTTAATACTTGTGTAATGCAGTCCACTATTGTTTCTGATTTTTCATTTGGTGTGCTATTCAGTGGTATCAATTTTGATTTAATACCATGAACTTTATGAAAATATTGTATCACAACAGGGAATCGTTTTTGTGACCCATGATTGCTGCCATATGTGGAAACACCTAAGCAGAATATCTCATTTAAATCCTGAATTCCTGTAGCAGTAGTGTGGTGCAAGTATTCTATTGACAATGGCCTCAGCTTTTCTCCTTGCACAGGAAAACTTTTTTGCTATGTCTGAATCAGAATATATCACTTGATTTAATTTTGAAGTGCAATCCCTTAGACCAATATGGTAGGTGGCATTTTACAGCATGAAATGACAATGCTTCTTCAGTTGTTATAACTCAGTCTTCTGTTTTTGAATTTTCTTTGATAAAGAATTCACTGACTTTTGGGGTATTAAGACAGTTCTGGACTTTTTTCTTGTGGTTGTCACTGTTGGCATGTGCTTCCAAATAATGACTTCCTTTCTTTGCCACAGAAACAAAACTCTTGCATGTAGTGCATTCTGCTTCCTTTTCATTTCTGCCAGCACTGAAGCAAGGAAATTTTATTTCAAGTTGATGGCTAAATTTATACTTTCTGTTTGGCATATTCCTGATCATGAAGAAAAAATACAAGCTGCTTCACCTTCCACCTTGCTCATCTGGATATTCCTAAGGGCTTCTCTCCAGCTCACAAAGTTGCTCACCAGCAGATGTTACTGGGACAAACACCCCAGGTGTCTTCAGTTATAATGAGACAAGTTTTGCTGAGTCCAGTGCCTACCTTAGTATCAGTTAGTTTGGTAGAGACATTCATGGCCTTAGTATCAGTTAGTTTGGTAGAGCCACGAAATGGATAGCTCTGCCCTGCAAAATCTCCCAATCCCCTGGAAACAAGGGGGGAAGAATGAAAAAGGGGGAAATATTCCCTCTCTGAGACAGCCCTGAATTTTCTTTATATATGTTTGATCCCCCCCCCCACAGGAACCAGTAAGTATGACTTTCTTCCCCATTTGGATCTTAGGAATGTTTCTCTTTGCCCTAGCCATTTTTCGATTTGCAATTATACCTGCTCTGGCACTCTGCTGGGGTTTGCTGAGCCACAGAGGGAGAGTGGGTCAGGAAACCAAGCTGAGCTAAAAATCAAATTTAAATGCATAACTTTTCAGATGGGAGGAGTACCGTTGCTCCGTTGTCCAGGAAAATTGCTAAACCTACAAGAGTACCAGAGACTTTCACCCAGACCTGTTCTTCCTAAAGTGAGCTACCCTCGTGGGTTTAAAATGAAGGTGTTGGGGAGTCCCCCCAGCTACCATGGAGAAAGAGCAGCCACAGCCAGGTTTGGGGAATCCTAGGTCTTCAAGGAACTCCTGTTTTGCCTAAGTGCTTTGAAGGATCCATTTCTAGCCTCAAAAACCCAATCCAGATAGCCCAGAATAGGGAAGAGTTCCCAGGAACTACACCATGTGTCACTCTGCTGCATTCTATTCAAGCTCAAGCATGCACAGATGGTTCAATAGGTGTGGCTGAGTAACGCATGCTGAAGAGATGAAAAAGGAGAAGGTTTTCTGCCCCAATAGTTTCTCTTAAAGCATCACACACACAGATGTATATAGAGACACTTCTACAAGAGTATCTCAAAAGGAAATCCTCCTATGTCTGCACTCCAAGGTACGTGCCTGCACTCATGACACTTGGAGGTGCAGGGTGATGCCCACATTCTCCACCAAAATCTGTTACCCAAAATAGTCCAATACTTTATTAATTGGGGGATTTAGTTTAGAAAGAGGAGGGTAACTCAGGATCTTTCACCTGTGTATACAGGAGTTCCTTCCCAGAGAACTCTCAAATAAACCAGGCTGATGTTCAATTATAGTCACCAGCTTGATGATGATCATTCTGGAGCAATTAGCCTTGATCACACCCACATCTGTTGGGAGAAGGCTGTTAACAAACAATAAATTATTTAAACCCCTGGTCATGAAAGGAAAGCTATGGGTGGAGTTCCTTCATTCCCTAACTACCAATTCAAATTCCAATTTACTGCACCTTCCAGCTCTCAGTACTACTCAAATATTATGACGGAGTGTGTGGTTTTTGTCTTGCCCTTTCCTTTGTGCTGTATACTAACATTATCAGGCCCATGTTCACCCTTTGCCTGTTGCTCCTTCTGAGCTTCTGGTCAGGGTTGTGACTCTTCCATCTAATATAGCAGCTTCTGACTTCGGAGCAGCTGTGCCTTTTCTCACTCCATGTCCTTTATATGTATGCCCAGCTAACATGTGGAGAAGTTTATTTATATATTGAGGCAAGCCCTACCATCACTTTGGTGTTTGGTGTTTTCGCTAAGAGTGGCAGACTCTAATCTGGGGAACCAGGTCTAATTCCCCACTCCACATGCAGCCAGCTGGGTATCCTTGGGCCAGTCACAGTTCTCTCAGAGCTGTTCTCTCAAGAGCAGTTCTCTCAGAGCTCTCTCAGCTCCACCTACTTCATAGGGTGACTGTTGTGGGGAGGGGGAGGGAAGGAGATTGTAAACTGCTCTGAGACTCCGAGTGAAGCGTGGGGTATAAATCCAACCCTCCTCCTCTCTCTCTCCCTCTCTTCCTCCCTCCCTCTCTCTCCTACCTTCCTTGGTCAGCCTTGCTGTTTCAGACTGGCCATAATTGCTGACAGTGGCTCTGGACTGTCTGTTGCTGTTAGCAGGGGTCTCTTTGCTTCTGTTTGCTGTAGTAGCTCACCTCTTCTGAGGCCCAGCATAGCTGGTGTGAGGGCTACCCCAAGAACTACTATTAGCTGCCTCAGGGGAAAAATACCCACACTGTGTCTGTCTTTTCCTATATAGTAGTTAACATTTTCCCTCAGCATGGCAATTTCTGTCAGAGAAACAGTATGAGGTAAATCTTCCAGTGCCATATCCTTGATCTCGGTTACTTCCTGCCTCTCCACAATTGCTTTTTAATGTTATGGGAAATGTTAGGAGATCCAGTCATGGGTCTTTCATGAACTGTATAGCTTGGGACTCTGGGGATAAAATTCTTGCTATGTATGATGTTAAAAAGTGTTCATGTCTCTGCGCTGTGAATGGCATGCCTAATTTGTTTTTTAATTATGAAGTTCAGCAGTATTGTACAAAATCTTTCCTTCTTTGCAAAAAGCCTCCTTAACCCTCTCAGTCAATTAACAGCTTGAACATATGGAATGTTCATCAAAATGAGGGGACACTTGAAAGGCATGTTCTAACCAGAATAAAATGTACCACAATTTTTGTCCTTTCCCTTCACCTTCCTGCCTACTACTATTTTTCATTTAATAATCTAATTGAGTGTTGGCTTTCTCCAGAAATGTTGTCATGGGAAAGTGTTCTTCTGCGTAGTCCAACACATGGTAAAATCACCACTCATCATGCCTTAAAAAACTTTTGGAAAATAAGCTAAAAACAGTATCTGAGCTAAAACCTTGCCAAGTGATGGTGAATTCAGAAAATGGTTTCTTCAAATGAATACATGGGAGGGGAAGACTTGGTTTATAGAAAGTCATACTTAGAAACACAACTATTAGTGAAGGAATAACTTGTATATATTACTGAAAAATTAGGAATCACTTACCTATGATAATTGAATGGCTCGCCAATCAAATCTTACTATTTTGGGTTGAAATTGTTTTTCCACTATTTGGCAACTGTCTGTATGAATGCACAGGTTTGTGTACATAGATTTTTGGTTTCTTTTTTGTGCTCATATATCTTCATTTCTGAAGTGGGACATGGACCCAAGCCATTTTCTTGGTTATATACAAGTAAATGCTCAAGTTCCCCAAACGAAATTCTGTCATAAAGACCAGAAATTCTGGTCTTATGCCTTTTGATCATCCGGCCATGCTATATTCTTAGGTCAGAATTATACATTACAGGACAAGCATAGGTGCCAACAAAACCATCAGCCCTGCATCTCCTCTTATGCTCTCCCATTGTAATGTCTAGTAATACAAAGGGAATGATATGATGTTCTCTTACCCCACAAGTGGCAGTGAGAGATCTCCCCCCCACACACACACTGATTATTCAGGGATTCCCCCCCCCCACAAAACACTACAAAATATGAATTCTCTGTTAAGTACAGAAAGTTCAAAGTACAAAACATGTCCATAAATAAAGGGTATTTAGACTGTTCCCTTGCTCGAAAGCCAGTCGAGTCCGACTCTAGGGTTGCGGTGCTCATCTCCGTTTCAAAGTCGAAGAGCCAGCGCTGTCCGAAGACGTTTTCGTGGTCATGTGGCCAGCATGACTAGATGCTGAGGTGCACGGAGCGCTGTTACCTTCCCACTGAAGTGGTACCTATTTATCTACTTGTAATTTCTTGCTTTTGAACTGCTAGGTTGGCAGGAGCTGGGGCCAGAGACGGGAGCTCACTCAGTCATGTGGCAACTCGGGTCTCGAACTGCTGAACTACCGACCTTCCACAGCCTGCAGTTCAGCGTCTTAACCACTTGAGCCACCGCAGCTCCTTAGACTGTATTGAAGGGCTATCTCTGAAGGTAAACCCCATAGCCCTATAAAAGGATGTGACAGTCTTTCCTTTTCTGTAAGTGTAGTATAGGGTCTATATTTACTTTATCACTGGTCAATCACATCCAGATTATTTCATATATCTGCCATCTCTGATAAAGTTTGCTGTAAGTTCTCCTGCAAAGGGCCTGGCAAGTAGGCTGGGCACATGACACCACATACCTTCTGTGGGGTAACCAAAGATCAAGGCAGTAAATGCTGACGGCTCATTTCTCTGCCATGTCTTCATTCATTCCAGCCAGCACCTCCCTCATGCCTTCTGCAAGCTTTTAATGCTGAGGATGGAATGGGAGGATCATCTTCACCATGATGCTGCTGGCTTGATGTCACTTCCTATGTTGCAGTGCTGATGGGCAGCCCTCACAGTGCTGATGTTACGAGAGCAGGGACACTCAGAGCACCATGATGCCATGCCATACATCTTAGCCTTCATTCCTGAGACAAATACTGATGTCCTTTCAAAGATGGTGACCAAGAAATGAATACTTTCGTGCTTTTCACGTACTGAAGTAGAGATTTTACAATGTTACTGAAAAGGATTGAGTCAAACAGAGCAAGTGCTGGAGGGCAGTAACAGATAAGGAAAGAAATAAGTCCCAGAGTAATGGTAATTGAAGACATCTGGAGGATGTCAACTTGCCTTAAAGGCCGAATCATAAACAGTGCAGAAGCATTCTTGAAAAGCTCATATTAAATGGATAGTCGTACATTTTATACCACCATATGTGTGTTTATAGGAGCTGTGGTGGCTCAAGTGGTCAAGACGCTGAACTGCAGGCTGTGGAAGGTCAGTAGTTCAGCCGTTTGAGACCCGAGTGTGCCGCATGACGGAGTGAGCTCCCGTCTCTAGTTCCAGCTCCTGCCAACCTAGCAGTTTGAAAGCAAGAAATTGCAAGTAGATAAATGGGTACCACTTCGGTGGGAAGGTAACAGCGTTCCGTGCGCCTCGGTGTTTAGTCATGACGGCCACATGACCACGGAAATGTCTTCGGACAGCGCTGGCTCTTCAGCTTTGAAACGGAGATGAGCACCGCAACCCTAGAGTTGGATTCGACTGGCTTTCGAGCAGGGGAACCTTTACCTTTTATGTGTGTGTTTATATGTTTGTAGGAATGCCTACTGAGCATTTAGCACCTCATGCTGGTTTTAATATGGAAAAGCAACATCATCAGAAAATTATTTATGATACTAAAAGAGCAATGGGGCAATACAGCAGACACATTGTGATTGTGCTGGTGTTGAGTTACTTGTTGTTTTGCTTGGTACCAGCAACATTTGATGCAGTGAATTAATGTTTGGCCCCTGACTGACAACCCCGGTTAGATTATAGAGTTGTCAACTCTGGGTTGCACGATTCCAGGGATTTGGGGGTGGAGTCTGAAGAGGGTAGGGTTTCAGGAGGGGTGGACCTCAGCAAGGTATAATGCCTTAGAGTCTACCCTCCAAAGCAGCCTTTTTTCCCAGGGGAACCAAACCCTGCAGTCTGGAGATCAGTTGTGATACTGGGAGACCTGGAGGTTGGCAACCATGGGCTGGAATTAGGTATTATACAAAAATGGGGGTGATGTATGTTGTTGTGAGAAGAACACAATAAAAATAAGAAACTTGTGCGCTTCTCTGGCTAATATTTTTCTACAAAAACCTGCCTATTTAGACCAGGCAAATAAATTACAAAATAGTTCTGTGCTTTGGGATTAAGCCTTTTGGTCCCAGCTCTTGCTGAGGTTTTTTAGATGAAGCACTAAGTGGCTGCATGTTAGAAAACTTTGTGTCTCTTTCTGAATTACAGCGCAGCAAAACTGTTGTAAAGATTGCTGGAATGTATCAACTCTGAAGAGATCTACCAGACTCTCCAGTTTAATATCTATTGATATTTCCACTGCATCCAGATTGGCTTGCCGATTGCTCTTGTTTACTCATTTGCATGGACATGTATGGAGGAGCCCTTATTTCAGGGGGGTTACATGGCTTCCTGATTGTCCTTATTAAGTGAGTGCTTGACTTCTACTTGCAAGCAATTGTTTCCTAATTTCTGGCTGATAGAGTCAGAGACACTATATTCTGCTGAGAAAGAAAGTGAACAGAGAGCAGGAACATTAATATCCTTAATGGCTCATGGGGTTTTAATAGTTGTACTTCTAATTGCTAGATAATTGTGATTTCTTTTAATCATGTGTGATGCATGGTGACTTATGTTGCTACTGTCAAGAGTTAAGTTTAACACCTTCTTGTTTAACGATCTCTGTGTGAAGAACCTCTGTCTGATTACCATTAATGTCCTACTGTCAAATAAAGCAAAGCTCAGTTCCTTTTCATACTGGCCTCTTTCTATTTATTAAATTTGATATGAGGAATAGGTGCTAGTTAAAAAAAAACTGGAGAGCTGTTGTGTGGAAGCGATGCATTATAGGGAATTAGCATCATATTTAATTATCTGCAAGCAGTTCTTGGCGTTACCTAATGGGAGCAGCGATGCCAGCAGAATTCTGATCATTCTGGAATTAACTTATTTGTGTACACCTATTATGGGACTGATGCAACAGAAGCATCGTTTTTGACGGCCTTCTTCTGTACAATAACTTTGAACTCTGCAGAATTCTTTCTCATGAAGGTTTACACGTGTTTGCATTTGTTTGTGAAAATATTCGTATCCTGCTTTTGGGTATAAAGACCACTCAAGGGACTCACAGCATGATGAAAACCTCCGTTGCAAAAATGTACAAAAGTATATTTCAAAAAAATCCAAAACAAGATCACAATTAAAGGGCAGCCCAGCATTTGTCACCCAAAACCCACACCCTCTCCCACAAAACCTCTTCAAACCAGAGGAACAGTAAGACTAGCCTGCCAGATGCCTTTATCCTAAACTCACAAAATTTTAATTAAATTAAAGGCCTGCTAAAAACTTTAGCTACCTTGCTGAAAATTTGCTTGGATAGTGCCAGACTTGCCTCTCAGGGAACGACATTCTGCAGAGATTTTGCTGTGTCTGGGTGGATTGTCGAAGGTGAAAAAAATCAATTAATTATAAAGGGGGGGAGCACAGCCACAGGAATCTAACTGAATACTCCCCCAAATCAAGAAAGTTTCTGATTTTTGTAAGATTTTGAGGGAAAATGCTAGGTGGAGTTGCTTTTTTCATCCAATCTATATTTTTGCATTTCATATCTAGTGTCCCTTATTAGGGATGTCTTTGTCCTCACTTTTGAACTTGATCCTTGGTGGGAATTCTGTTCTCCTGGTGCATCACAAGGGAGGAAGGAATCTCTTGGATTCGGGGTAATCTATGTCTTAAAAACTAGCAGTTTGGTGAACTCACAGGCTGTGATCCACTGGGAGTTGTAACAATTGTTGGTCCCATAGAGAGTTGTAAATCTAAGACTGAGTAGTAACAGGATGGCCAAATGTCTGTGAAACATTTAACTGTTTCTGTGAAACAGGACACTTGTTTTGGCAATCTTTAACCGGGGTCATATGAACAGGGGCAAAACAGTTTGCTTTAAATTTCAGCAACTGCAGCTTTAAAGGAGGCCATCCATTATGATGTCTGGATCATGTTCCTCCCTCTGTCTTGATTTTTCTTACATGCAGAACAGCACAAATGACCAAAGATTGTTGAATCAGATGGTGTCCCTTAGCTGTAGAAAGTCATAATTTTTAGTGCATTGAAAGAGAAGAAAGCCAAAACGAATAATGTGGCAATCTTAAAGGTAAAGGTAAAGGTACCCTTGCTTGAAAGCCAGTCGAATCCGACTCTAGGGTTGCGGTGCTCATCTCCGTTTCAAAGCCTAAGAGCCAGCGCTGTCCGAAGATGTTTCCGTGGTCATGTGGCCGGCATGACTAAACACCAAGGCGCACGGAATGCTGTTACCTTCCCACCGAAGTGGTACCTATTTATCTACTTGCAATTTCTTGCTTTCGAACTGCTAGGTTGGCAGGAGCTGGAACTAGAGATGGGAGCTCACTCCATCATGCGGCACCCGGGTCTTGAACTGCTGAACTACTGACCTTTCACAGCCTGCAGTTCAGCGTCTTAACCACTTGAGCCACTGCAGCTTCTTAATCTTAAAGACAAACACATTTATCCATTATCTCCAAATGCTATGAGAAATTTGTATTTATTTGTTTTTATTTCTTCAATTTTCCTGTGCTTGTCCAAAATGTTTTATGGTTGTGTGTGTGGTTTTTCCCCCTCAAAAGGGGCTGTGGCTCAGTGGTAGAGTATCTGCTTAGAATGCAGAAGGTCCCAGGTTCAATCCCTGGCATCTCTAGTTAAAAAGAACCAGGTAGGAGGTGGTGTGAAAGACCTCTGCCTTAGACCTTGGAGAGCTGCTGCCAGTCTTAGATGATACTGACTTTGATGGATCAAGGGTCTGACTCAGTATAAGGCAGTTTTATGTGAAGAGTTTCATATTTTTATATCTTGATATTTATTCTAAATTGGCTGTTTTGTGGGTCTGTTGTGACTCCAGAAATATTTGTTTTAATAAATAGCAGAGTATATAGTCATATACGCACAGGTATAGAGAAGAAATATTGCAAACAATGGAGTCAAAAGGCAATGAAATTGAAGAAAGTCAATGTTAAGATTTCAGTGCAATCAAATATATGCAACATGGGCACAATGATCATTCACTGAACTCGTTAAACAGTGTGTGTATTTTTGTCAGTAAAGCAAATGTTCCAGAGGCATAACTAAAACCTTGCGATTTACAAAGCCTTTATAAAACAGAAAACTGACATGTTAAAATACCAGATTTGCTTACCTGTTAAACCTGTATTTAGAGTATAAAACTGAAAACACAGGTCAAAAGGGACTCCACAGCATTTAGAATAGTATTTCACCATCAGGCTCCAAGTGTGAAAGCACTGAAAATCTCAGCATAGCTGTATTCTGAGACACACCCTTTGTTACAGGTCATTAAACTGTTAGGCATGAATAGACATGATCTGTCTTCTCCTATTCCTGGGATCCTGGATGTCTTTTGTTCCTCTGTAGCAGTGTTCTGTACAATAGGAAGAAGCCCAGAAATCTTCTGTGCCAGTAGTTCCCAACCTTTTTGAGTGTGAGTGTGACCCCCGCATGACCGTAGTTGTACCATTAGTATCTGTTGACAGACAGACAACCTTTATTGGCATGTGGTATCTGTTGATTGAGCAAATAAGAACATAAGAGAAGCCATGTTGGATCAGGCCAATGGCCCATCCAGTCCAACACCCTGTGTCACACAGTAGCCAAAACCCAGGGGTCACCAGGAGAGGTCCACCACCGGGGCCAGAACTCCAGGAGCCCACCCACTGTGGCCCCCAAAAGCCAAGAAGACAGAGCATCACTGTCCCAGACAGAGTGTTCCAACTATACCTTGTGACTAATAGCCACTGATGGAGCTCTGCTCGTTATTTAATCCAGTCCCCTCTTGAAGCTGTCTATGCTTGTAGCCACTGCCGCAGGGTGAAGAGCCTACTGCTCATCAGTTTCATGGAGTGCCCCATTGAGTTCCTGTATTGTAAGAAAGGGAGAAAAATACTTCTTTCTCCACCTTCCCTACCCTGTACATAATTTTGTAAGCCTCTGCCATGTCACTCCTCAGTTGTCGTTTCTCGAACGACATTAAAGAGGTTAAAGAAGTGCATTTGGATAACTTTTAGCCTTTCTTCACAGGGAAGATGTGCCACCCCCTTAATCATTTTAGCTGCCCTTTTCTGCATCTTTTCCAATGCTGTAGTAACTTTTTTGAGGTGCGATGACCAGAACTGTACACAATGTTCCAAAACAGAGCACACTGGAGATGATACTAACTGATGTGTTTTCAGTCTGCTTTTTCAGCACAGCATTTGTCTTTCTTATTGCAGTTGCACACTAAGTTAACTTCAGTGAGTTACCCACCACGCCTCCAAGATCTCTCCCCTGGTCAGTGTGTATTTATAGCTGAGCTTCTTGGCTCCAACGTGTACTCCTTTGCAATTGCCCACGTTGACCCTCGTTTGCCACGTTGATGGCCACTTGCCCAGCCACGACAGATCCCCCTGGAGTGCCTCTCAGCCCTCCCTGGTCCTCACCACCCTGAACAGCTTAATGCATAATGCATAATGACAAAAGCTGGTATGAATTCAGATTCAGGTGAGTAGCCAGCTGTGTTGGTCCAAAGCAGCAGAACAAAGTTTCAGTCCTGTGGCACAGAATCTGATACCCAGAATAAAACTTTGTTTGTCTTAAAGGTGCCACTGGACTCAAACTTTGTTCTGCTATAAATTCAGTAACACTCTAAAATGAATGTGTATGCTATTAATCACAACAGCATCAACCTACATTTGAAAAAAAACAGTTATAAGAATGAGATATATTAGGATACATTCCAGATGCATGAGAGAAAAGGGTTTCTTGTAACTACTCCCTGTTTGGGTAGACAGTAAAGACCAATGACTTGACACAGTACAAGGAGGCTTCATATGTTTGTATACTTTGACATTACTGGTATTGCTGCCTAGAAAGACCCTTTTGCTAACAGTTAGCTTGTACTCGTGGGAATTCAGTTGGATGCCCAATGAACTTTCAGTCCTTGACAGAGCAATTGGTGGATGCTTATTTATTTTGATTTTAACCCTGCTTCTCAGAGGGAAGTTGGCTGCCAAAAGAACTCAAAATCTAACAAAATAATGATTAAAGTGCAATACAAACTGTTTCTTGTGGAGAAAAGTCTCAGCTGTGCTGGATCCAAGCATGGTCAAGGGATGATTCCTCCCCAGGGTCTTAGCAGTGACACTTTCTCTCGTGAGGATCGCTTGTCTTCATGAATAGGCTAGGAGCCTTGGCTGGGGCTGCTGCATGCTCAGGGGCCTCTGGCTAAGGCTGGGCCAATGCTGCCTGCCAGGATGGGGGCTTGGAGCAGGCTGACCCAGTTGGGGAGGCATGGTCACACTGGAAAGTATGCTGGTGGATGACACACAGCTAGACTGACACAGAGTTCGTAGAGCATGACCACCATGGAGGTGAGCCTAGGGAAAACGGCACAGGTGGGGGAAGGTAGAAATCTGCCCAAACTGGATGGATTCCCAGATTCTTCGCAATAACTCTGCAGGTCCCCAGCATCCCTGACCCACAAGTTGGGAACCATTAATCTATGCACATCTAATGTAATGGAACCATTAATCTATGCACACGTAATCTAATCCAATGGAACCATTAATCTATGCACATCTAATCTAGAGGGACAGTGTGGTATAGTTTTTATTTATTTAATTCATTTGTATCCCGCTTTTCTCTCCAATGGAGACTCAGATCAGCTTGCATTGTTCTCCTCTGCTCTGTTTTATGTAGCAGGAACTCCATTGCATATTAGGTGACACACCCCTAATATAGCCAATCCTCCATGAGTTTACAGAGCTCTTCTTACAGGGGCTACTGTAAGCTCTTGGAGGACTGGCTTCATTAGGGGTGTGTCGCCTAATATGCAAAGGGGTTCCTGCTACAAAAAGAGCCCTGCAACAATTTTACATCAGAATCTTCTTTAGTTCTTTGGAATTCTTGCTTGCTGCGTGATTTTCATAGATTTAAAGGTTGTTGGGAATGTGGATAAGGGGGTGATTCAGCCTTTGTGTGCGAGAACTGCACTTTGTCATAGTTCCCGTGAGTAGCTGTTCTTTGGAAAGTAGTCCCATTCAAATATAGTTCTTTTAAAAGAAATGCAGCACATTCTTCTTGGGGGGGGGGCGGGTAATTTTAAAATGGTATACTTTCAAAGGAATGCCCCTCATGTCACTTTTGAGGTGGTGCATGATAGATATAAGGCCTGTATCACCATATTTTACCCATTTGTTGTGCTATATCTATTGCAAAGAAATCATTTTGAAATGCAGATGCAGGAATGCACAAAGGAACTGGCTGTAACGGTGGCCATAACTTTGTGGCAGAATATATGCTTTTCCTGCAAAATGTCCAAGAGTAACATTAGTAGTAAAACTGAATATTGGGGGAAAGCTGACAGGAGATGAAAAGTCTCTGGTTTGGAATGGCTCATCTGAAAGAAATGAAGGGGTAGCTGTTACTATTACAAGGAAATGGATTAGAATTGTCCACTGAGACTGTGGCTAATGATATGGACAGCCTGGCAAGGTCTCGAGGCAGCAAGAGGAAGGTTTTGGGCTTAATGTGTATGGGAAACTATAGGTATTTATATACAAATGCTAGAAGTGTCCAAGGTAAAATCGGGGAGTTGGAGTGCTTGGTGTTGGGGGGAAAATAGACATTGTGGGTATTCCAGAAACGTGGTGGGATGAGGAAAACCAGTGGGATACGGTGATTCCTGGTTATAAATTATATCGGAAGGCTAGAGGGGGAAGGGTTGGAGGTGGGGTGGCTCTGTATGTCAGAGAAAGTATACAGTCCAGTAAGACTGAGAGGGTAAGAGAATTGGATTCACTTCTGGAAATGCTATTGGTTGAAATAGTGGGCCCAAAAGGGAGCTTAAACACTGGAAGTTTGTTATCTCCCAGCAGATCAAAAGATAGAGGAGGATTATAAAATGATGAATGAATCATAGCGGCTAGACAAAAAAAACTGTGTCGTAATAGGTGATTTAACTACCCATACATTGATTGGGTCAATATGTGTTCAAGTCGGGGAAAAGAGACTGAGTTTCTAGACACTCTCAATGAACCTACCAGGGGAGAGGCGATCCTGGATTTGGTCCTAAGTAACTCCCAAGACCTGGTGAGAGATATAAAAGTGATTGCACCACTTGGGAACAGTGACCATAATGTTATTGAGTTCAACATTTGTATAAATATGAAGTTGCCCAAAAAGACTGACATAACCCTTTTAACTTTAAAAGGGGTAACTTCTCTGATATGAGGGGACATGTGAGGAGGAAACTGAAGGAAAAGTAGAAAGGGTCGAAATCATTGGGGAAGCTTGGAGACTATTTAAAACTACAATCCTAGAAGCTCAGAAAAAATATATACCGCAGGTTAGGAAAGGCACAAATAGGTATAGAAAAACGCCAGCATGGTTGACAAACAAAGTAATGGAAGCTGTAAAAAGGATTCCTTTAAGTGGTGGAAAGCTAGTCTCAGTGAGGTTGATAAAAGGGAACACAGGCTGTTGCAAATAAAATGCAAGTCTGTGATCAGGCAGGCAAAAAGGGAATATGAGGAGCATATTGCAAAAAACATAAAGACCAAAAATGAAACTTTCTTCAAATACATTAGAAGCAGGAAACCAGTCAGGGAGGTAGTGGGGCCCTTGGATGACCAAGGGGTAAAAGGAGTACTGAAGGATGATAGGGAAATGGCTGAGAAGCTGAATGCATTTTTTGCCTCTGTCTTCAATGTGGAAGATGAGAAGTGCTTGCCCACTCCAGAACCGCTGTTTCGGGAAGGGTGTTGACAGACCTGAGTCAGATTGATGTGACAAGAGAGGAGGTTCTACGACTGACAGACAAAAACTGATAAATCATTAGGCTCAGATGGCATACATCCGAGAGTTCTGAAAGAACTCAAATGTGAACTTGTGGGTCTCCTGACAAAAATACGTAATCTTTCATTAAAATCTGCCTCCATTCCTGAGGACTGGAATCCCATCTTTAAAAAGGGTTCCAGAGGAGATCCAGGAAATTATAGGCCAGTCAGTCTGACGTCAATATTTGGTAAGTTGGTGGAAACTGTTATTAAGGAAAGAATTAGTAAGCATATTGATGAACAAAAACTATTGAGGCAGACTCAGCATGGGTTCCGTAAGGGAAGATCTTTTTTATATCTATAATAATAGTTTTATTATTTTAAACAAATAGACAGACAAAGAAACATACATGAGAGTAATAATAACAATATTATATCTCTTAAACTACCTCATACATATATGTCTAGTTGCAAGCCTATGTTAAACACTACACTATTTTTTTATATTTAAACGCTGTCAAAAACATTTCATTACCATTTTCTATAAATCCAGATTTAAGTATATCTTAAAATTCCATAATCACATAAGTCTTTAATTTTTGCAACTCTATATATTAATTAATTATAGGTTTGAGCATTGTCTAAGCATTCTACAATAAACTTCTATAAGATACATTTAGATATTAAATTTATACAGTTCCCCAAATGCATAGTCAAATTCTTTTTTCATTCTATTTGTTTTAATTGTTTTAACAATTACCTTTTAGATCAAACTGAATTATTAATATCAGCCTTGCTTACACATTCTAAAATAATCTTCCGTTTAATGAAGTTTTTTTTTAAGCATACCTATATTCCCTAATCAATCTACCTCAATTACACAATCTCATGGGATCCTTAAACCAATCTTGTTTATATAACACCTTTAATATCAAATTAAAACTTTTATACCTTTATAAGTTTACAATCTATGCAATCCTCTGTTATAAGCCTTACCTAAATATGAGTTAAAGTTTTTAAACATACTTCTCTAACCAATTTTATTCAAATAAACATTCATAAGTGTTCTCTAGACCAGCTTTTTAAATACAATTTATTCTCTTATAATTTATATCATCTGTTATAAGACTTTCTAAAACACTTAAAATTAATCTTCCCCTGAATATTTTTAATATGAGCTATTGTTTTGTAAATGTATAGAAAAACAAACTCAATTATAACCAATGTTAATCAGTTACACATGTATAAAGATTCCCTGGACCAATTTTATAATTCGCAGTTATATGAATATATATATGAAAAAGGGGTTAGATATTTCCCAGCCCATCTTAGTCAGTTACACATAAACAAGGGTTCCCTAAACCAGTATTATTTATAGGGCTTAATTCTTTTCTTTTGTGATTTCTTCTTTTCAATAAAGTCTTGATTCTATGTCTCTTTCCCTTGTAGGTAGAGAAGATTTCTTTTAAGACTCGCCATCTGTATTCAATTTTTAAGGTAGTAAAGAATTCCATAAATTCTGTTTTATCTCAAGTCAAGTCAGCCTTTATTGGCATAAAATATCAGTACCATTTATACATTTTAAAACCAGTTGAAAGCACACATATAAAAATCTAAAAGAACCTTAGACGCAGCTTTAAAGCCAAGGAGAGAAACTTAGCCACCTTCTCTGTAATGTCTGGGCTGAGATCACTTAAAAGTCTATGCACCTTAAGTGCATCAGAACAAGCACCCATACTGGTTAAAAGAGAATATAAATGTGTGATCCTTAGGTCCGTGTGCAGATTACAGTGCAGGATTTCTGTTTTATCTTCTCTCTGGAATAGTTTTCCCTTTATAACTTTGAGGATTCCAGTGTTTAACAGTCTTTTACTAGATCTGTTATTCTCACTGCAGATTGGGTCAACTTGTTTGTGGTGTTGTTCTGTGTCTTGCACAGTTTGGTGCTAGGGTTTCTTTTCTCTGTAGGTTAGGTCAGCTTGATTGTAGTGTTGTTCTATGTCTTGCATAGTTTGGTGTTGAGGTTCCTTTTCTCTATAGGTTAAGATCCACTTGATTGTAGTGTTGTTCTGCATCTTGCACAGTTTGGTGCTGAGGTTCCTTTTCTCTGTGGGTTGGGTCAGCTTGATTGTAGTGTTGTTCTGCATCTTGCACAGTTTGGTGCTGGGGTTCCTTTGTCTTACTTGTAGTTTGGCTTAGTGTGGTATCTTTTTTGTCTAGTATTGGTTCAAAAGCCTTTTTAACTGCCAGATTGACTGCATCAAAAATTATAAGATGAAGTTCCTCCCAGGACAACTGTAGCAGGTTCGTTTCTGTGAAGCTGTCTAAGCATCCATCATCTGTCATGTTTTTCTGTGAGTCCTGATCACCCATTTTAATGCAATAGCAAAAGTCCCAGTTCAGCCCAGCAAACCCCAAAGTCTCTGTAAATTATTTGTCAATATTCTCTTCAGAGCTGACCGCATTTACCAGATAGTAGCTCTCATAGAGATATTAGCAACCGAGAATCCTTGAACACATCAAGTGCTTTGCAGCTCTACAATAGACTCTAAACATAATAAACTCCTCAGCAATGAAGCATGACGTCATAAAAAGTTGCCACAAAGTAATGAATTCCACTCTAAATATCTCTCTCTCTTTCTTTCTTTCTTAGGTCCATGTACAGATTACAGTGCAGTTCCCTCCGGGAGGTGCAGTGTTCGGGATCCCCCGAAAACTCCCCTAAAAAGAACAAAGCCGGCGGTGCCTGGGAGTGATTCCCAGTGCCGACCGTGTCAATGCACCACAGCCCCTCCCCTCCCCATAAGGGAAGATCTTGTCTCACTAACCTGTTAGTGTTCTTTGAGGGGGGCTAATAAACATGTGGACAAGGGTGACCCAATAGATGTTGTTTACCTTGACTTCCAGAAAGCTTTTCAGTTCCTCATCAAAGGCTCCTAAGTAAGTTCAATAGTCATGGGATAAAAGGACAAGTCCTTTTGTAGATCAAAAACTGGCTAATTAATAGGAAACAGAGAGTATAAATGGGAAATTTTCTCAGTGGAGGGTGGCAAGCAGTGTTGTACCACAGGGAACAGTACTGGGTCTGATGCTTTTTAACTTGTTCATTAATGATTTGGAATTGTGAGTAAGCAGCGAAGTGGCTAAATTTGCAGATGACACAAAGTTGTTCAGGGTGGTGAGAACCAGGGAGGATTGTGAGGCACTACAAAGGGATCTGTTGAGGATGGGCGAGTCGGCATTAATGTGGAAAATGGGGTTCAATGTGGCTAAGTGCAAGGTGATGCACATTGGACACAAAAATCCTAACTATAAATACATGTTGATGGGGTCCGAACTGGCAGAGACTGACCAAGAGAGAGATCTTGGAGTCATAGCAGATAACTCACTGAAAATGTCAAGACAGTGTGCAACTGCAATAAAAAAGGCCAACACTATGCTGGGGATTATTAGGAAGAGAACTGAAAACAGACCAGCCAGTATCATAATGCCCCTTGTATAAATCAATGGTGTGACCTCATTTGGAATACTGTGTACAGTTCTGGTCACCACACCTGAAAAAGGATACTATAGCATTGGAAAAGTGCAGAAAAGGGCAACTAGAATGATAAAAGGGTTGGAACACTTTTCCTATGAAGAAAGGTTAAAGCACTTGGGGCTCTTTAGCTTGGAGAAATAATGGCTGAGGGGTGACATGATCGAAGTGTATAAGATTATGCATGGGATAGAGCAGGTAGAGAAAGAAGTCCTTTTCTCCCTTTCTCACAATACAAGAACTCATGGACACTCAATGAAATTGCTGAGCAGTCGGGTTAGAACAGATAAAAGGAAATACTTCTTCATCCAGAGAGTGATTAACACATGGAATTCACTGCCACAAGAGGTGACGGCAGCTACAAGCATGGACGGCTTCAAGAGGGAATTAGATAAACATATGGAGCAGAGATCCATCAGTGGCTATTAGCCATAAGGTATAGATAGGAACTTTGGGGCACGTGATGCACTATATTCTTGGTGCTTGGGGGGGGGGTAACAGTGGGAGGGCTCCTAGTGTCCTGGCCGCACTGGTGGATCTCCTGATGGCACGTGGTATTTTTGGCCACTTTGTGACAGAGTGTTGGACTGGATGGGCCATTGGCCTGATCCAACATCGGCTTCTCTTGTGTTCTTATGTGTTAAAAATTATCACAGGAAGGTGGGCGAGGAAAGACCTGCTATTAGCTAAATAAGGCAATGCTGGGATCAGTGTCTTCTTTTGGGAGGGGCTGTGGCTTGGTCACAGAGCATCTGCTTTACACGCAGAAAGTCAATTCCTGGCAACCCTAGTTGAAGCACCTCAGGTAGCATAGTGAGAAAGAACTTTCTCTGCCCAAGATCCTGGAAAGCTGCTGCATCTAGTCAGATTAAACACTATTGAGCTAGATGCTCTAATTTGATATAAGGCCAGGGCCCCTAACCTGGATAAGCTTATGAGTGCTTTTGGAATTTTGGGAAAGGGTGGAGGCCGGGCATCATCACAAAATGGCTGCCGTGGGGGTGGTGTGGCGAATCATAAAAAACTGGAAGGTCTGAAGCCAAGAATTGTCCTGCGACGGAAACTGCTGCTTCTGAATGGACGCTTCCTTCAGGTGCACCTTGAGCTCTTTCTGAAGCACTTCCTTCTCCAGGGCGGTAGAGGAAATCCAGGATTTGCTCTTTGCTTTGAGGCTCCCTCAAAAAAACCTGTTTTCCTGTTCCATTTAAGACATTTCAGAATTTATCTGCATGATGCAAGAGGCAAGCAGACACCAAGAAACACTTAAGCAAATGTTGTGGTGCCCATAGACACACCATTAGAAATAACTGATATAAGCAGAATGATGTCCCTGCGAAGAAATGTCCTATACTCTAGAATTCCTGTCAAAGTTACTATAAATGGGCCTGTTTTTTACCCATGATCAGAGGTTACTAAGTGCTTCCCTCCACTAGCTAACAGATCTTGAAGGGAAAAAGGGGGAGATGGCTCATCTCCCAGCAGAAGAACTATCTAGCTTTTTTATATATGCAGATAGCCTAGCCTAAAAAGGAACAAAGGGATAGCAGTAGTTAAACCTCTACTGCAGGGACTTGAAAGATAAATAGTCAATTGATGCTTTCTCTAGAGAACAGAAAAGACAGGAGATTTGCTGTTAGAGTCGGGGAAGATAGACCACAGAAAGTCCTCCCCCTATCTTCATTTTCTTAGGCAACTGCTAAAGCATGGAACTATCTCAGGCTTTAGCTCCATTTACTACTTTGTTGGTCTTAAAGATGCTACTGGACTCAACCTTTGTTCTCCTTTTTCAATGGCAGTGATGATCACATTTTTCTAAACAAAGGGAATGGAAACCCATCCATGAAGCCGAGGTATGAAACATTTCTGAATGGTTGTAACTCCAAGAGAATCAACCTGTCCTTAACATCTTAGGGGTAAACAAGGAACAGAATCAGAGGATGTGCCGTTCTATTGTTTTTCACTGGGTTTTGCTCAGATTTGCTGTGCAAATAGGTATGTGTGCATTTCTATGGCCTTATTAAACTTGGACATGGCTGGGTCTGATCTCTGGAATCATTTCATGCCCAATTGGACAGGCAGACAGAGGAGACAGAAGTTGCTCTCACCAACCCCAGAATGTGTATGTGTGTCTGTTGGTCCCCACTGCGGCTAGAAAGAGAGAGCGAGAGAGAGCCAAACAGGAGATGCCGTCACAGAGTAGACCTTTTTGATGGCAATGCTCAAGCACTAGCCCTTTATCAGGAGATACTCTTTTCTCTTTTGATGTTAGGAGGTGGTAACAACCCAGAGAGAACGGAAAAGGGGAGCAGAATAAAGTGGGGCAGCTGAGCTGGATGGAGGATGCAGGAAGGCCAGTTAGGCCTTTCTCTCCCACGTGAGCTGAGACCACAGTCTCTGCATTTCTCAATCCTTTTACTTGGAATTTTGCTATACTCTTCTCATTGCAAATATACATCATTACCCTGACAAAATGGCTAAAGAAAGGTTAGTTTAACCTCCGAGACTTGTAGATAAATCTTACGACATTTCTTTTAGAAAGAAATGCTCAGACAAGGTTAAAGTGAACTGCCTTTTTTTTAAGAAAAAGCAAAACCCAACCGAACAACCTAGTAATCCTGCTTATACACATTTCAAGAGTTTCAGTGCCAGAGGGAGTTGTTCACACCCTTCCTCATTACTGTAATACGTAATTCAGTCGCTTATATGCATATACAATTTAAATCAGTGGAACTGCTAAGAACCCCCTGAAAGCGATCCAGGTGATTTAGCAGTGCAATCCTAAATAGAGTCACACCCTTCGAAGCCCATTGACTTCAATTGACTTAGAAGGGTGTAACTCTGCTTAGGACTGTCCTATAATACTCTGTGCTCACAGTGCAGCCCTAAACAGGGTTACACTCTTCTAAGTCCATCGAAGTCAATGGGTTTAGAAGAGTGTAACTCTGCTAAGGACTGCACTCTTAAGGTAAATCACACACTCTCAGTAACTCAATGAAACTTTAGACAGGGCTGGGCTGAAAATATTGTGTTGTATCTAGGAGTCACCATCCAGGTGCAGAGCAGAAACAACATTCCCTGTCTTACATAGCCAGTCACTTCTTCAAGCCAAAACTCAGTGGGTTTACCTGAAATGAAATACTTCAATCATTTTATGTTTTGCAAATAGTTTTCAAAATATTTTACAAGTATTATTATTCCATCTGTTTCACTGACATCAGTGCAATGTATCACCCATTTGGAAACACTTCTCTTCTGACTTTCTAACATACTGCTGAATTCTTTACATATTGTACCACCCCAAATTAATCTCCAGCTTTGAAGATGTCTGCATTTTTTCTTCTGCCTTACCCCATGTTCCAATCAGTGCTGAATACAGATCTGAATTACTTCTAGTATATTTTCAAAGGGAGAACAACTCTGTCTTGCTTTTCTGTATCAGCACCCTTGGTGCGACCTGAGGGGCCTGGCACCATCTAATCTGATTAAGTCAGCAGTTTCTCCTGTATTCCCTCTGAAGACATACACCCGACTTTGAGCTTTTCTAGCATGTCCTGAAACATCATTCCTTTATCCCTCTTTGCTTTTCATAGTGAAAATGAATTCTGAGGAACTTGAAAGCTTGCCTATTAATTACTTTGTCACATTGAAGGTGGTCCTAATAAAAGGTATTAACTAACTACTGAAAGTCACCGAATCTTATGTCCAAAGCACCAGAGCGGATTCCTCTGCAACTTCCAAACCTCTTTATAGATTAATCAATTTCATCAAGATTACATGTGTCACGATTAGTTCTGAAAAAAGATATACCCAAGCTATGCCAAAGGAGAATTTTTTATGTTTTTAACACCCCAAACAGAAAGACCATATTGGGGTTTTTTTTACCATGCTTTTCTTCCCAGTGAGGACCCAAAGAGTTTCACAATGTACAATTTAAGTAAACCAACAGAAAGAAAAGCCAAACAACATAATACACCATACCTAGGCTAGTCAAGGATCTGCTGACCAAGTTCATTCAAATGAAAACAATCACAGACGATGAGCCAACAACCTAGAGCTATTTGGTCCTACCATCTGGTTCATGCTTCTGGCCATGCCTACGCTAAAATACCTGCAACAGAGATGGACACAGAAGCTAAGCCTAGATTTTATTTACTGCTGTCAAGTTGCAGCCGATTTATGGTGACCCCATAGCATTTTCAGAAAGGGATGTTCAAAAGCGGTTTGCTATTACCTGCCCTTTGCGTAGCCTGGTGTTCCTCGGTGGCCTCCCATTCAAATACTAACGAAGACCCACCCTGCTTAGCTTTCGAGATAAGACAAGATCAGGCCAACCTGGGGTATCCTGGCCTGAACTAAATGTTAGGCAGTTGCAAAGATAGTCCCAATATTTCCCTTTGCTTTACAGGATAGTTGATCATATTGAGACCCTATTTACAATTAATGATTTTGTGACATTCACAGTAAATGTATTTGTCAGAGTCTACTATCAAATGTATTTCATGTATCCACAAAGAAAATTCATGGTGATGCCACTGTAGTGAAGGGTGACACATGAAAAGGACCTTTGTCACCTGAGAACAGAACCTGAGAACCACAAAAGTATGCATCAGACCCTGGGAAAATAATTCCAGACATGGCTTTAGGGTTTCATAGGTTTTACTTTCAGGGCTTCATGTGATGTTTTCAGTTCATTTTTTCTAGCTCCTTCATGGCTGCCCTTCCCAGTCTCAGTCGCCTTCTGATTTCTTGGGTGCAGCCTCCCTTTTGGTTGATGATAGAGTCAAGGGATTGAAAATCTTGAACAATTTCAATTTCTTCATCGACAACCTTAAAGTTGTGTAATTCCCCAGTAGTCATTATTTTTGTCTTCTTAATGTTCAGCTATAATCCTGTTTTGGTGCTTTCTGCTTTAACCTTCATAAGTAGTTGTTTCAAGAATTCACTATCTTTTTTCTAATCTGCCCGGTGAGGTGGTGGTTAGATTCTCCAGAAGACAAGTGAGGGATCAGATATTAAAGGCAACAAATGGAACTACTCTTAAAATTGACGGCAAGGAGATAATAGTTTTGAATGATATTCCATTCAAAATAAGAAAGAAAAGGAGAAAATACAGAGACTTGGCTTTGCTTTTACAAAAGAATAACATCCCCTACAAATGGATTATACCTGAATGTATACTTTTCAAATTTAAAGACAAAAGGGGAAAAAATGACTCTGTTATGAAAGCCAGTGAGTTCTTGCGGCAGCAATGTGGACCATCAGGGGAAGATGACGAGGAGAGCGATAAGGGAAGTGATGATGAAACACTTACTGGAGAAGACTTGGACTCGGAATGTGGGGCGGCGGCCCCCAAGCAAGGATATCATTTGAGGTTGAGATGCTAACTTTCTCTGAAGCTTGTTTTTTCCTTTACTAATATATAACCGTGTATTTGTAATGTTCTTTAATAAATCAGAATATTTAAGTGGTGTTAATGATCACTTTTAATGTAAATAATTATCTCTTTCTTTTTAATCTAAGCTATGTTAATGTAAGCATTATATGACCACCACCTCTTGGTGTTTTAGTAGTTATTTTTACTTTCTCCCATAGTTTATAGCTTTCCCTTTCCCATTTTCTGGAAAATAATTTTTTTTATATATATAAAAAAGAATTCACTATTTTCTGCCAGTAATGTACTGTCATCTGCATATTTCAAATTATTAATGTTTCTTTCACCAGGTTTCATTCTGCCTCCATCTAAATCTGCATATAGGCTGAAGAGACAGGGAGATAATCATACAAATCATCCTTGTCTGACACCTTTGCCAACTGGAAACCATTCTGTTTCACTATGTTCTGCCCTAACAGTAGCCTCTTGTCTGGAGTACAGGTTGTATATCAAAAAGATCAGATGCTGTGGCACACCCATTTCCTTTAAAGCCAACCATAACTTTGTATGATCCAGTCAGTCAAAAGCTCTGCTGTAATCTATGAAACATAAGATGATTTTCTTCTGAAATTCTCTAGTATGCTCCATTAACCAATGTAAATTTGCAATATGACCTCTAGTGGCTCTTCCTTTTTGGACTCCAGCTCAAACATCAGGCATTTCTCATTCCAAATATGGTAACAGTTTTTGTTGTAATATTTTGAGCATTACTTTACTCCTGTGAGAAATTAATGCAATGGTCCTATATTTGCTGCAGTCTTTGACATCTCCTTTTTCCAGAATTGGAATGTAAATTGACCGTCTCTGATCTGTGGGGCATTGTTTTGTTTTTCATATTTGTTGGCATATTCTTGTTAAGATTTTGATGGATTCAGTTTCTGTGTCTTGAAATACATCTATTGATGTAGCTCCCTCTAAGCTGTGGAGTCTTGTGAGCAAAGGTTCTACTTTGTGAGTTACTGGCATTAAATGTGTGACCGAGTAGTTTGGCTACTGCGTAAATTAGTTTGCTCTGGAGCCATCCTTCCTGAGCTAAGACAAAAATCTGTGAGCTGGAGGCTAAAAAACTGTGAGATAGCTCACACTAATTTAGCTTAGAGGGAATACTGAGCCACCAATTTGTGGTGATTTGTTTCTCCCAATTGCTATGAGTGCAGCCTTCACTTCACTTTCTAAAACTGCTGGTACTTCTTCAAAAGACTCTTCCTGAATCTGTCATACTTTAATCTCTTTTGTATAGTTCTTCAGTGTATGAAATGATGCTTCCATGTATTTCAGGGCAATGGATCCTTTACATGCAGAAACTCCCAATTTCTATCCATGACATCTCCTGCTGCTCAGGTAGTAGATGATGTAAAAGATCTCTGCCTGATACCCTGGAGAGCAGTTGCCAATCTGAGTCAACAATGCTGACCTTGGTAGACCAATGATCTGATGCAGCATAATAAAGCAACTTCATGTGTTTACTTACAATTGTGCAATTTGTCATTAAAAAGTAGTGCTTTGCTTATACATTAAGGGATGTTGTAATGTGCTATGTGGAAAAGCATTAGTGAGAAAACAATGTTCCAAGTTAGCCAATAGCCAGCACAGAAGCTGTCTTCCACAACCTCCAGTACGTCTTCTTTATGGCATTTTTGGACATCTCCTTTGGGAATATTCTGTGAGGTTTCTAGGAACAGCC
Organism: Gekko japonicus; assembly: GCF_001447785.1. Lineage (NCBI taxonomy): Eukaryota > Metazoa > Chordata > Lepidosauria > Squamata > Gekkonidae > Gekko > Gekko japonicus. Next base: position 50,141 of record NW_015164219.1, read on the forward strand.
CTGAACATCTAACAACTTTTTCTGATGAAAGGCCAAAATCTACAATATATATTTTTTAAAACTAATGCAAGGTGTTTGTCTGTATTTGTACTTTCTCCCCCTTTGTATCATATTCCAAGAGAACCATGTCTGGGCTCATGAATTTGAAGCATGTCCTTGGCCAAGTCAGATAGGCAGAAGGCTGATCTTCACCAGGCATGTAGGTGAGCTAGCAATGGAAGCACAGAGCAACCAGGCAGGTGAGGAAACTGACAGGTGAACTGGCAAGAAAGTGAGCAAAGAAACAAATACAAGCATTTTCACAGCAGTTTGGTAGTACAACCAGTAGGAGCACCAAAAGACAACTCAATATTTTCCATCTACCATTAACACAGGAACTGAGACCCCAGTAAGGACAAAGAAAGACATGATGGGAACAACCAGCACTTTGTTAGAGTAGTTACAATTTTGTCACTCATTCCACATGTAAGGGGAGATCTCACTACTCACAGTCCTTCATGAGCACTTGCCATTTTGTGTGAAAAGGGTGATGCATATATTTGTTGGCCTCAGAACACCTGATCTGATATCCTCCATACATGTGCTTTGCATCATCTCTCCCTCTGCACAATTTGAGTGCTGAATGTTAACAACTGAGAAACACTGAGCTTTTTCATAGAATCACAGAATCATAGAGTTGGAAGGGTCCTCCAGGTTCATTTAGTCCAACCCCCTGCACAATGCAGGAAATTCACAAATACCTCCCCCCCCATCCTCAGTGACCCCTGCTTCACACCCAGAAGATGGGAACTGGCATTAAAGTTGTGAGTGAGCGATTTGGCTACTGCATAAATTATTTTGCTCTGGAGCCATCCTTCCTGAACTAAGAAAAAAATTGTGAGCTGGAGGCTAAACACCTGTGAGCTAGCTCACACTAACTCAGCTTAGAGGGAACACTGCTTTCTGCCCACCCTCTCATGATCTGCCTAAGTTTACAGAATCAGCTTTGCTGTCAGATGGCCATCTAGCCTGTTTTTAAAAACCTTTCTTTTTTGTCTTACCTGTATTTTCTTCTCTTGTTATTGTAATATCAAGTAGAAGCTTCAAACTTCTAGTAGGGGAGGAACTGCTGGTTAGCAAAAGCTGAATAACACCTTACTGGGTTTGTTCTGTTCTGTTCTGCTCTGCTCACAGGTACATAAGGCCTGGGCATGCTCCCAGGCACGAGCCCTTGGGCAAAAACTGAAGGACAAGAACCAAAGGGCTTTTGTCCTTCAGCTCTTCGCCTGAAGGTTATAGCCTACAGCTGGGGGGAAGATCAAGGTGCAGAGAAAGGGAAGACTAGCTTGGCATTTAGATGCCTCCCCCCCTTTCCTGTTTGTTTTTGTTATATTCCACCTCCACCACTCCCGTATTATTAACTACTTTGGATCTCCATTGGGGAGAAAAGTAGGATATAAATATAAATAAGTAAATAACTGGTGTAGTGATGCCTTTCAGAATATCCAGACCTCTCTCCCAGCCTTGTCACTGCAGGTCAACAGATTAGTCCTATTTCTGCCAAAGAGACCATCATGGCTATGCTGATAGCAATATAGTTTTATCTGGCTGCCTGCAGCTTAGCTTTCTTTCATCTGATAAATACAGTATCACAGAGTCAGAGATGAGTCACTCAGTTCAATGTTCCATTGAGAAGTCTCTCCTCCCCCCCTTCCCTTTTGGTCCATAGAACAAAGATATTTGGAGAAAGGCGAAGCAAACGTATTGAAAGGGTAATGAGATACTGGGGGAAGGGATGCTGCTGTTAACAAGCTTATTATGAATGCTATTGCTGAAAAGTGTTTGTGGAGAATATATTTACATAAACCAATAAATTAGGACAGAATAAACACATCTGAAAGACATGAAACAACTGCTTTTTCGGTGATTAGTCGCAAAAGTAATTTGCATACAGAAAATGATATCTGATTTCTTCAGTTACTGATGACGGCGTACCCAGTCATGGATTCCGTACCAGCAAAGTCTTCGCAGTAGCAAAACCAGGGCAGCTGCAGATAATTTCATGCTGTCTGTTATAGGCTCACGTTTCTTCATCTGTAGCCACTGGATCGAGACATTTTACATTTTGAGAAGCCCCGGAAGAAATAATACATTACTGAACTCTCTTTTTTATCTTGTAATGGTTGATTTACTCAGATTCTCCCCCCCCCCAGCTTTGCTGAGGGACTCTGGGCAGCTACAACACATACATATGCAGATGAGATCTATTGCACCACAGTGGCAAAAAGAACGAGGTGTGTATCAGAGTTTGGTCTTGCCTCAGTCACAAGCTCACTCAGGGGCATTAGGCAAGCCACTCTTCATCAGCAAGGCTGTTCTCTAGATTGTTGAAACAATATGAGTGATGTGCTTCCAACACTAAAGGAGCAATCCAAAGCATGTCTACTTAGATGTAAGTCTCGTGTTATTCAATTGGCTTACTCCCAGGAAGGTGTCCTTAGGATTTCAGCCTGAAAGTGTTATTCAAATGCTGAGTTTGATTAACTTACCATATGTGGAGATGTGAAGGTGTGGGGAAAACCTGAGAACTTCTGGGAAAGCAAACTTTTCTCTGAAAATTTTGCCCCTATATTCTCCAACAGAAGAACTTTATGGACTACTGGAAAAATTCCTATGGCTGCGGTCAGACGGGCACTTCAATCCACTGTTGCCCTGCCTCTAATTGAGCCAGATTACTTTGTGACTGAGAATCCTGATCAGACTCACCCCTTTTAGTGTGCTTCAAAGCGCTTTTACATGATCAGATGGCAGCAGGCAGGGAGTCAGCCCGTCGGCCATTTTTTAAAAAAGTTTGTCCTCGTAGCATGCCCACAAGCACTGTTCAGCCTGCTGGGATATATAGTTCATGGGGCTGTTGGCCACTTTATTTAAAAGTTTGCCTTCTGAGCATGCACACAAGCATTTGCTGAGACTGCTGGGATATGGAGTTCACTGCCATCCTCCCTCTAATCTTTTCAATTTACCCCTTCCCCAAAGGACAGAAAAAAACTGTCTTTCTTTGAGAGTTTTTAAAAAGAAAACAAACCTTTGAGCAGCCCCGGGGGGGGGGGGTGAGAGAGAGAGGTTCGTGTATGCAGTTATGCACTCCTCACTAACCAGTAAAACAAAATGGTGACTGGAAAACGAGAGACTGGTCAGACCTTCCTGATGGCTTGGGTGCGCAACGGAGTGATCAGACAGCAGGAAATCCATTTTGGAATCAGTTCAGATCAACAGGACTGGACTTTCTCAAGTATCAAAAAAACCCACGGGGGGGGGGGGACAGAACCAATGCTCCCTCTAAGCTGTGGAGTCTTGTGAGCAAAAAATCTACTTTGTAGCTACTGGCATTAAAGTTGTGAGCAAGCGATTTGGGTAGTACATAAATTACTTTGCTCTGGATCCATCCTTCCTGAGCTCACACTAACTCAGTTTAGAGGGAACACTGGACGGGACTCAGATGACTGTGGCACGACAGACAGATGTTGCTGTCCAATCATACACTTTAAATCTGTAAGGGAACAGCAACGGTAACAGATGAAACTGCCCATCTGAACGCAGCCTATAAAATATTTCCTGTTTTGCAAAAGAATGAAATATTTTTTAAACAAAGCTTTAATCACTTAGAATGCATAGAATGAAGATTTTTATTTAAAATAACCTTCAGCATTAGACAATGATAATTCCTATTTATACTATACACACATATAGTATTTTCAAGAATACATTTATTTACATGTGGCTAATTTGCCCACAATTGATACCTGTATACTATGACATATAAGATGATAGTACACCATTGATTAATTCAATGTTTTCAGTGTTAGAAAATTTACCTCAATATCCTAACATGCTGTATACCCTATTGTGACTCCATAGGGCTGCCAAGCCCCTGGTGTGTGGGGGATCCTTAAACAAGACAAACAAGGCCTCATCTACTTACAGGAAGTTCTTACCATAAACTTCCTGGCAATTCCTAGAGCTACCTGGCACTACCTAGCAAGCCATATGACTCCACAAGACCGTTTCTGTCCAAATAACTAATGCTGGACCCGGTCACACGGGCAGGAAACTGCGGGGGGGAAGCGTGGCTGTTTGCCCTGGGGCAAACTAACACGCAGTAAAGCGATCATGCCTCCTGTGGAGGTTCTGTGGAGGTACTGTGGAGGTTCTGTGGTTACGGAGAGGCGTCGATCACAACACATGCCTGCGCGCAACGAAGAAGCGCGCGGCGCAGCGAACTAGTTTTCTTTTTTTGTGTTCACTACGAATGCGCATGCTCCGTTGGGTGCATGTGCGCAACCATGGGGACTTGGGGGAAAAAACCTTTTTCACAAGGGGACATGGGCGGGCGCCGGATGCCACCGGAAACGCGATCAGACGCCCGCCCTTGCCCCGCAGTTTCCGGAAACTAGTACCTCCGAGGTACTAGTTTTTTGCTGCGCGGCTTCGGGAGGAAGCCTGGGTTGTGCCACAGAAGCGCTACGCTCCCCAGATGTGCTGGTGAGATCGCGCCCGGAAACTCCGCCTGTCTTCCGTATCTCTTGCGTGGCTAATGTTGCGTGTGACTGCAGCCATTATTTTCTTTTGCTACAATATCTGTGTTTTCTGTTTTCAAATTCTGTTTGTTTCTGCCTCTCAGATGACAAAAACTAAGCTACATGTGCTAAGGTAGCATAGGGAGCAGCTGCTTGCCATTCTTGCTTTCTTTAATATTGGGTGAGTTCATAACTTTGTGTATAGAAAATTAAAGTATTTTAAGTGCACTTCTAAGCAGTGTTGTATCCTTCGACGTACATTATTTATTTAATTTTATTTATACCCCGCCCTGCACGTGGGCTCAGGGCAGCTTACAATATACGGGTGCAATGCAGCACCGTAATTTCACAGTATGGCACTCAGTGCGATAAAGACACAGTAAAACATTTAAAACAATTTAATACAGTGGGCAGTGGACTTAGACCACTTAACCTCAGTCCACTTAACCTCAGAGGTCATTCTGACTCCCCTGAGGTTAGTCCACTTAACCTCAGTGGACTTAGAAGGGTGCAACTCTGCTTAAGATTGCACTGTTAAATTTTAACATTTTATAAAAATGCCATACAGCACACTTTTATATGCTAACTACATTATAATGGATGCATTTTATTTTGTTAAAGCAATAGAATACTTTTAGGCTTGATGATAAGGTAAGTATTGCATGTATTTCTATTTCTCCTCTAAAATTCTTCTGCAAAGGTGTGTGTGGGGGGGTACCACTATTTTTTTTATTGCTTAAAATTTCCAGAAACGTTACATGCCCATTAATAAGTCAGCAATCTGGTTTGAACTTGAAGTAATCTAAGCCTCCTTTACTGCTAAGGCATGGTGCATTTGCAGAGAAAGTTAACAGTGCAATTTCCTGAATGGGAGTTAGAGCAGACTTGTGTATCTGGTTCTCGCAAGTTATGGGATTCCAATGGAATGTTTCTGATTTAATAGGAAACTTATTTCCATTACAAACTAGTGTGCTTAGAAAATTTCTAACAAACTATGTAAAATGCAGCAAAAGTGGTTTTGATACAATACCAATATGTCAAGCTGTCAAGTGGAGGGGCTGTGACTCAGTGGTAGAAAATTTGCTTTGCATGCCAAGGTATCTCCAGTTAAAAGACCCAGGCAGCTGGTGATGTGAAAGACCTCCTCCTGAGACCCTGGAGAGCCACTGCTGCCAGACAGAAACAATACTGACCTTGATAGACTGTGGTCTGTCTGTGATTATTCTTATATGAACTCGGGGAGTCTGCATCTTGTTTTAAACTTCCGCAGTTCCTCAAGGTGTATTCTAGGGATGAGGAAATTCCCTTGGCTCCTTTCCATCATGGTTTCTCTGATTATCTGTACACATCAGGCATTCTGATTCTTGGCCTTCTATTCTTTTTAGATTTTTTGCCCTCAGCATTTTGTCATAAAATATGGATTTGAATGTGTATTGTACTTCATAAGAACTTAAGAACAGCCAGGCTCAATCAGACCAATACAGTCTATCTAGTCCAGCATCCTGTTTCATACAGTGGCCAATGAGATGACACTGGAAGACCTATCAGCATTGCACAAAGACCAAAGCCTTTTGATGCAGCCCAGCACAGGTATTTATATAGTTACTGACTCTTAAAAATGAGGTTCAGTTTAGTCATCATGACCCACAGCCATGGATGGACCTGCCCTGCATGAAGTTGTCTAAGACTAAGCCCCTTTAAAAGCCAACAGAACTACTGACCATTCAGTACTCAGTATACTATTTCATATGGTTTGAACTAAATGAGCAATGCAGTTGTATACTTCTCCCCAAAATATGTATTTAAATAACTATTTTGCTTCATCATTCAGTGGGCTGAAAGTACTATCAAGTCACAGCTGACTTACGGTGACTCCCTCATGGGATTTTCAAGGCAAGAGATGTTCAGGGGTGGTTTGGCATTGCCTGCCTCTACATAGCAACCCTGGTATCGCTGTTCTCGGTGGCAGCTGTGAAGCCCACGCGGGGGGTGGGGCGAAACGTTCCCTTGCCTCCCTAAGCCCCGGGGTGGTAGCCTTGGACTTGTAGGGGCCAATTCCACCTCTCGCGTGTGATGTCCGAGTGGCAACGCCGCTCGGACATCACACATGAGATGTCATTCTGGCTCCCCCAGCTCTCGGGAGGGGCTCATTAAAAAGTTATGGCCGCCGTCGCTGTTCTCAGCGGCATCTGCGACGCTCGCAGGGTGAAACGTTCCATTGCCTCCCTAAGCCCGGGGTGGTGGTCTTGGACTCCTAGAGGCAAATTCCACCTCTCGCGTGTGATGTCCGAGCGGCGTTGCCACTCGGACATCACAGGTGAGAGGTCATTCTGGCTCCCCCAGCTCGCGGGAGGGGCTCTTTAAAAAGCACCCAGCAGCCCTCAGGCCGGAGCACCTAAGGCAGTCTTGGGAGGCGGATTGGCAAAAAGCAAAACCAAAAGCGCAGGAACTTGAGAGAACTCCAGGAATGGAGCCGGTTCCTCTTCCACAGCCCAAAATGTGACCCACGAACCCTGAGCTTGCTTTTTCTCATTTGCGAGTCTGGCCTCCACACTCCTTTAATGAGGCAGCCCTGAAGCTTGAGGCGGCAGGAGTTTCTTTGCACGCAGCTTGTGCGGCTGGCTGAGTGCCTCTTCTGCTTGCCCACCTCTCGCCTCTGCACCTCATCTTCTGCCAGGCATGGAGGAGCCCAGCTCGCCCAGGCTTCTTGCCTCCTGCTGCCTTGGCCCTCTGGTGCACGGGTGAGTCCTCAAAGTTTGACTCTTCCTCTACAAGTCTCTGGCGCTGGAGGTATTCGCCTCCCTCCCTCCTGCCTGCTATGGCTGCATAATTGTGAGAGATTTCTTAACATAGTGTTCCTGCCAGGGAAGCTGGGGACCCTGCCCATGAGTCTCCATTTCATCCTCACAACAACCCTGTGGGGTAGGTTAGGTAGAGAAGGGGAGATTTGGCCCTGGGTCACTCAGCCAGCAGAGTGAGAATACAAACCTGGATCTCCCCACATCAATCTGCAACTCTGACCACTGTGCAGTGCTGCCTCTACTGATCTGTAATATTCCAGAGGTGTTGTAATATAATACTCAGTTTCTCAAACGAGTGTATGCCTGTCTGGTGGTCCACTTAGGAGTCTTGATCCTGGTTTTGTGGTGGGCTAGTTGTGGCAAATGGTAGGGAAGCTCAGTATTTCCGTATACAGTTGTAGGGGCTTTATTGCAATGTGGTATGGCCTGATATTATGTTCTTATTCCAGTGTTGGGTGTGGGGGGGGGCAACGGAAGCTGAGTGATAGGGTCTCTCCAAGTGATTGCCAGAAGTGAGATGCATCCTGGTCTTGTGTCTTAAAAATAATCTTACAAATAGTCCTTTGCATTTCTATCATGCTTTCAACTTTAAAAGGATCATAATGTGTGAACTTAGGCAAACCACGAGAGGTAGAGCAGGAAGGGCTGCATCAGTGCTTAGTTCTTGTGGCCCTTTCTTACATGCCCAGGGAAATGCTGATCGCCACTTTGGGGCCAGGAAGCAATTTTTCTCCAGGCCACTTTGGCCCCCAGTGATCCTGGAGGGCTTTTAAATCATATTCTGGGCATGGAACAGGAGTCACAGGGGTGTGTGGGGGGTATTGGTGAATTTCCTGCATTGTGCAGGGGGTTGGACTAGATGACCCTGGAGGTCCCTTCCCACGCTATGAGTCTATGATTCTATAATTCACCCAGGCTGGCTGTGGGCACGCCAGCACCTCTGTCAGGCAGAAACACCTGAGATCCTCCCCCTACCCTTTTCCTTTGTCCAACTTGGAGGCGAAGGGAAGGGAGAGGGGGGAAAGAATGGATCCCAGGTGCTTCTGCCTGTCAGAGGGGCTGGTGCACACTTCCGGTGATGTCAGGGTGTGTGGCATATGCTAATAAGTTATGCTAATAGGCTCCTGCAGCTCTTTTTCTACGAAATGACCCCTGTCAACAACTATATGCATATCTTTAAACACCTGCGTACACATGTCCTGTCTACAGCTGGGTTCCTAGACATGTGTGCATGGGGCATTAAAAACACCTTTTAGGAGTGCACACTTATGCACGGTGCCTTCACCTTCTGTAGACTATAATGGTGTGACACCAACGTTTCTTACATGGCAATGTATTGAACTGCACAGTGTGGGGATAAAGTTAGAGAATATCAAGGTGAAGAACTGCTGAATCGAACAAGTCTTGTGGCAACTCAGACTGCCAGATTCATTGTGGCACAAAAGCTTTCATGGACTAGACCCCAGGACTAGTTGCATACCCTGTTAATGAGTCTTTCTTTGTCAGCTGTTTCATTTGGGTACTGCCTCACCTGTGGAGAATAATGTATTTTTTTCACTACTTTAAGTAAGGGAAAACTAGAAGAGATGCAAGTTTCATGACCAGATTTTATTTCAATGTAAAGGGAGCCTGTCCTCCTGCCCCAAGGTGCTGTGTTTCCCTTTGTAACGCTAGCCCCCCCCTCACCCCAAGCTATCACTTGCCCTATGGGGGAGAATTACAGGTTCAAATCACTCAGGGATTTAAATTTTCAGTGGGGAAAAGGCACGGAGAAAGAGTCTGATCATATAAAATTGCCTCATACTGATTCAGACCATCAGAGTCAGTACTGTTGTTTCTGACCTGCAGTGGTTCTTCAGTGCCTCAGGCAGATTTTTATCTCACACTTTCCCCAAGGACCATGGGACTCCATACATGATCCTCCTTCATTCTGTCATCACAATATCAACATGATAGGTCATGTTGAGAGAAACTGACTGGCCCGAGGTAGGGTTGCCTGGTCCCCCCCCCGGCCATCAAGAGGGGATGAGGGGGGTTGCGTTGCCAGATCTAGGTTGGGAAACTTCTAAAGATTCAGAGATGGAGCCTGGGGAGGGCAGGGACCTCAGTGGGATAGTATGCCATAGAGTCCACCCTCCAAAGCATCCATTTTCTCCAGGGGGACTGATCTCTGTAGTCTGGAGATGGGCTGTAATTCACAGGAATCCTCAGGTCCCACCTGGAGGCTGGCCTCCCTAACCCAAAGTCTTCTTAGAAGTTCCACAGCGAAGTGAACATTTGAACCTAGGTCCCCTCACTTTAACTGTTACACCATTGAGATTAACATTTCAGATTGCATAACCCCTGACCTAGCACTGTGGCCCTGATCCACCCTGCCCCTGGCTGCTGTTAACTAAACATACAGAGAGACCCAGTCACGGATCTCCCTGCGTTGCCTCCAGAATCAGCCTGGAACACATTTTCATGATCCTAAGATAGTGTTGCAATTTAGTCATCCTTCTTCATGACACAACCCTTTTGTACCTGAAAATAATCAGCTGGCATTAGAATCTGCAGAAGGATGGTTGAAAGAGAAGATTAATACTGCACATCAGTGAAAATTAATACTGCACATTAACACTCCCCCTTCCTCCGGCTCAGGTTTTAGAAATGGGAAACAGCCAATGTTTAGACTGCTGGAAATGTCTCTTTAAAGATGGTAAGAAGGGGAGGGAGAGAAAGAGAAACAGAGAACAGGCAGTGTCACTTGCTATTCATTCTGTGTTTGACAACATTAAGTGCAAATGCATATGACTCTAACCTTTAAATCCCCATCCATGTGCTTGAGAACTGTAGCAACATTATTTTATTATTAAGGACAAATGACTAATTCTACCCTCTTTTCCATTTGCCAGTTTTGCTGAGGCTTGCAGGGCTCTGCTCTCCAATGTTTGAGGCCTATCGCAGATGTTTTGGATTAGTGCCACTTGTCCTGTTGCAAAGGACTTTGGATCAGAGACATTGTTAAAACTTTGTTCCAGAGGGACCCTTTCTTCTGTGTCTGAAATCTAGCAAGGTGGGTTCCGTGGGTGAGGGCTACAGTCTCTGATAGTTTCATACCTATGGGATGGGGGAAACACAGGGACTCACAGCTTGTAATCTGCTAAACCTTTTGTTGCTTCTGAAATGGGCAGGTTTTCTCATGCTTGCCTGAAATGCAGGAAGAAGACTCCCTTGGGTGACAAGTACAGTCCCTGAGACTTTCTTCTCGGTTGAGAAAACAAAAAATGACTACATTTAGCACTGAAACCATTGGATATTCCACCCAATCATAGTAATGGTTGTGAACATGTGATAGAATGATATTCAACAAATTTTAACAAACAAAATGACCCTGAATGCAATTTTCTGTGCATGCTCCTTGTATTGATAGCTGCCATACAGTCACAGTTTAAACGTGATGATATCTGACATGTCACATTGAACACCTGACGGTGTTTGACAACTGACACACAGCAGCAGTCAGGACGTGACAGCTGGCCCGTCAATAAAACGTTATGGCATCTGACATGTGGGTGTGTTAGTATTTGGCAATCTCTGACAGCTGCCATGTATCAGCAGTTGAAATTTGGCAGTGTGCTTACGACAGAGTTCAGCACATTTGATTCCATTTAGTCAACTGATCGTATTTCAACTGAGTTTGGTCAAATGTTGAAGTCATACATGGATCGCCACATTTTAAAATGGGGGGGGGGAAATCAGATATTGAATTGAGGTGACATTTAATTTCATCCCCAATTTCAAATCTGGGTTTACTGTAAGAGTTCAGTCCTGGAGTTTGCGGTAACCCAAGATGAGATGTAATCTCCTGCAGACCAGGAGGGCTTTTGGTAGACTGAGCTGGGGTTAGGGTCCCAGGTGGACCAGAAACCCATGTTGCCAGGATCTGCTTGAGTCAGTCTTCTACGCTTAGCTGAGACTGCTTGGAGTTTCACTTACGCTTCCTGAGGCAGCAAAAGGGAAGTTGTTGCCACGCAGAGATGAAGATGCTCCCCCAGGCTTCCTTCTGAACCAAGAGAAGTACTACATTCCTTGTCATACATGTACCTCAGCTGTAGAGGTCCAGGACAGGTGTGGAATGATCCTTCAATATCAACGAAGATTAATCTCCCTCAGAGAGTGGCAGTTCTACCAAAGACTGGTTGGATCCAAGAAGGATGTCTGGGTTGTATAGAGCCCCTCTAGGCTCACGGAGGACTGAGCACCCTTCACGATCATTGCTGTCCAGGGGTTGTTGGAGGGAAAAGGAGATAAAACTGTAATGGTAGATTTCATAGCAAAATATTGATCTCAAGCCTTAGCCAAGATCTAATGCATGGCTGTAGGCACAGCTTATAGTTTGGGCATGCCCAATGGGATCTTTTTCTTTTTTTAAAAAAAACCCCACTTTAAAAGACTGAACTGTGAATCGCCACATCTCTCTCTGCGCAAGAGTGGGACACACCGCTGTGCTGAGAACCTAGGCCCCAATTCCCCTCATGTGCTTGAAACTGACTGTGTGGTTCTTTTTCTCCCATCCAATCAGAGCCCTGCCTGTTCACTGACAGATCCATGGCATTTTGAACGGGTCTGGGCTTTGTCATTCAGACTAATTTGAGGCAGCTCTGCACGCACAGTGGGGATGCATGCACGAAATTGGTGGGACGTGCTTTCCGCGAACGCGTTCAGCATCGAGATGTGAAGTGCGCAGGAGCAAATATACTGAATTATGTCCTTGTATTATATTGAGCCACTGTAAAAGTAAAAGCGTTGTGCAGCATTGATAAGCTGCTTCTAAAAGAGAAAAGTTATAGCTGCTGTGTAGGGGAAAAAAGGACGATGGGATGCAATTATGGGAGAAGTAATTTTAAATGCAAATTCACCAGTGAACGCATAAAAGCTAATTGTCATTTTCTTTTCTGCCAGCCACTTCAAAAGCTCTCTGTGCTACCTTCCTCCCCCTGGGAACACCAGCCTGCAGCTGTACTGCCCCACTCTGACCTTTCCTGTGAAATACGGGCAACCCGAATCTCTTTCTGTAAAGACCACGATGCTAGCTGGCCCTGTGAGGGAGCACAATAAATTGTGAAGATATATTACAAATGGGCTCTTAATTGTCAAGAAGATGTGTCCGCCCTCGACTGAAATACAGCATCTGGACACTGGGAAGGGGATGTAAAATGTACATTTATATTCAGTCACTTCATGTCTTTGTCACTTTGTCCTGCGGTGTACTCCCCCCCCCCAGAAGTTTAGAGGGAAAACCAGTGAGCTGTCTCCTTCTGCCTTGATAGTGAGCTTACAAGGTGGGGCAGGCAGAGAGAACCTGCACCCACAGAGCACGGATTCCTCACCGTGCATTCATTGCTGCTGTGGATGCAGAGGCATTTGCATCGGCACTGGAGCATCCACGGGGGCGTGGGGGGGCAGCTTGGTGCACTTTCCTTCATAAGCCATCATTTCCATTCAATTTTCCCCAGCCCAACATGAGAGGGATTTTATAAAAATCGGTAATTGCTATAGCACTATAGCAATTACTGCTTAAAAAGAAAAGCCCTCGAGAAAGCCTTCCAGTGGTGTGGTGGGGAAAATGACAGTGGTGAGGGCAGGACAGCAGGAGATGACTTCAGTGTGACGGGACCGGGGCCTTTGAAAATGCACATCTTCCTGTTGAGAGGGCAGGCTGCTGTCTCTTGGATCATGTTTTTTCTGTAAAGACCATAGTAAGGCAGGTTTTGAAAACAGTGCACAGGGAAAACCTGGAATGTGAACCATTTAGGAGATGATATTGTGTGGACACTCAACCCCCCCCTCCAGTTTGGAGTCAGTGTAGGGGAAAACATCTTTGTGGATGCAGCTGGAGATGGAGGGAATTTGAACCTTGTTTGCAGACCAGTCAACTACTAGTATATTATTTATTTAGTGCAGAGGTCATTTCGGGGGGGAACGCGGGGGAACATAGTTCCTCCGGGTGAGGTGCAGGGGGCGGGACACATGACGAAGCCCCGCCCCCTGCTTCCGGCCGCCCCGCTTCCAGCCCTCATTCAGCCAGGAGGAGGCAGGAGAAGAGGGAGGGCAAGTTGCTTCCTCCCCGCCTCTCCCCACCCCTGCCTGCCTGGGGCCAGGGAGGGCCTTGGCGGGGCGTCCTCACACTTCCGCTGGCCTTGCAGGTCCACCGCCGGGCCCCTGATGTCAGGGGGTGTGGCATATGCTAATGAGTTATGCTAATGAGTTCCCCTAGCTCTTTTTCTACGAAATGACCCCTGATTTAGTGCATATTATCATATTAAAAAAAATCCAGATGGCTTACAACAAATAACACATCAAAATGTAAACAAACTGTTTGTTGGGACATGCCCTGAAGGAAGCTGTCCTTTGGCGTGGCTGGCTGGGCCAACTGTTAACTCGGTCAGTCTGGAAAGGATACGGAAGTGATCCCAGCTAGAAGTGATCTATCAACTTGTTCTGTAGTATATATATATATTTAATTCTTTCAAGAAGTTCAGGACAGTGTATGATTCTCCTTTCTCCACTGTATCCTCATAAGAACCCTGTGAAAAAAGTTCGGATGAGAGAGAATGGCTTGCCCAAATCCACCCAGCAAGCTTCACTGCCGACCAAGAGATCCTGGTGTCAGATGGCTGTGGGCTGAGCTGCTTCCAACTGGAGCACAAACACAAGGAGGAGGTGTTGTTAGACTGGCTACAATCATATGCACAATTAGACCCGACATAGGAGCGAATGCCAGGCAGATTTAAAGGGCGTGATCAGACAACAACATCTGGGAAGTGACCCACAGCCGTCGGCTACCTGTTCTGCTTCGCTGCAGAAGCAGAATTAAAAGATACCGGAGAAAACCCGGTAGTAAATGGGTTGCAACGGGCCACGGACGGACTTTCCTGTGTCTGATTGCTCCAGCACACTCTCACGGTGTCAGGATGGTCTGATCAGGCCATCCCGACTCCGTGCCATTATTCCCCCCCCTCTTCGCAGTATGTGCATCATCACAAACTCCATAGGGAGCCCTTGGTACAGAGGTATGATTCATCGATCCCCCGTTTAAGTGCATGGGGGAAAAACAGCACAAAAAAGAGACTCACACACAGTTGCGTCTGATCACACACTGACGGACTGTGCCTGCAGCTTCAAAGGGAGGTGTGATCATGCAACTGCGGGTCAAATTCCTCCAGAGGAAATAGCCTCGCTTCCCCCATGACTGCAACCTCTGGAAGGCTTCCAAAAGCGGGCCAGAAATTTGGGAGGAGAACACATAAGGAAAGCTGGGGAGAAGCACACTAAAAACCACATGCTAATTCCAGAATACCAAAACAGGCATGTGTCAATGGCCATATTAATTTCCCCAAGGGCCCAGCAGTTTAATCTTCCCTTCAGACATTAGGGAAGGGGAAATTAAATATTGCAACACAGAAAAAAATTGCAACTTGGGCCTGATTGTCCTTGACTTCTAACATGTAGACCACAAGGAATCATCAGCCACAAGGAATCATCAGCTGCATGGATGATGCTGAGGTGAGTCCACAGCATGTCCTGGGTATGAAGATCTCCATCCCTGTATCCACCATCCTTAAAAGAAGCAGGTTGCAGTTTCTGAGATACTAGCACACTCTCAAAGAAATATATCTTTTTATTACAGTTTTGAAGAATTTTAAGTAGATATTTCATACAGAAACACTTCAGTGATTTACAGTAAAGCCAAGACCTGGTGTCCAGAGGCTAATTGATAAAGAGAAGTCACAGCTTTGCTAATTTCTCTGTTTCAGTGATTTCTAATTTTTCAAGAGTAACTTCCAGTCATTGATTAGAATTTTGTCTTTTTCTTTCAGAGGAAAGAGTCCTTTGGACCCGTGTTCCCTCTACATACCTGTGAAGGTAACTGAAATGCCATAATAAATTAATTATTTTATCTATCTTATTGATAAACGAAAGAGGGGAGGAAGCTTTTTTACACCTTTTAATATCCTCAAATATTTCTGTGCACCGCCAACATTCTTTTCAAAATGTAGGTACCAGTATTCCCATAGCTTTGTTCCCACTGTTTGTGCACTCTTCTCACAACACTAGGAACCTACAAGCTGTTTTCCTCCTCACCAGGAATGGTAAAGATGCATTGTGGGCTCTGTGGAAACTGGTGGATAATCTTCCAGGCACCCAAAGTACACTGTGCATTCTATTGAGGCGTTGAAGCTCTCCAGACACAACATTTTAGTCCCATTATTTTTAGTGACTATAATGCCATTTTCAAAGGTCGAAGTGTATGTTTGCTTCTGAGTTAATTTTAAGAGCCTTTTCCACCCCCAAATGCAGCCAAAGGGCCGGCTTTTTCAAGGAGGAGAGTGCCATGGGGGAGAGAAGGCCTCTTTAACCCTTTCCACTCTGCCATTTTCCCACTTACAAACATAATTCCCAGGCTGCTTTAAAACTAGCTGGGAAAAATTTACAGTGTGGTGCAACAGTCAGAATTCTAGACTAAACCCAGGGAAACTTAGATTCAATTCCCTGCTCACTGTGGAAAAAAACACTGAGGGCCAGTCATTCTCTCAGCCTAACCTAATCACAAAGTTTTTTGTCAGGATGAAATGCAAAAGGGAAGAAGCCTATATGGTGCCCTAAATTCCTTGCAGGAAGTGCCAAATAAAAATAAAACAAAAACAATGTCCCACTAGAGAACCTCCCTCTCAAGAATGGCCCCTGCCACAAACTCTTAGCCAAAGGAAAGCCACCATTTGCAATGTTCCCTCTAAGCTGTGGAGTCTTGTGAGCAAAAATTCTACTTTGTGAGCTCCTGGCATTAAAGTTGTGAGCGAGCTATTTGGCTACTGCATAAATTAGTTTGCTCTGGAGCCATCCTTCCTGAACGAAGACACAAATGTGTTAGCCGGAGGTTAAAAAACTGTGAGCTAGCTCACACTAACTTAGCTTAGAGGGAACACTGACATTTGTCATCCTCAGTGTTTCATCTCTAATATGTGGGTAATGAAACTGACCTACATTATAAACTACTTTATTACAGTTGTATCTCACCAGGTCTCAGGTCTCCCATTTTATTCTTATCACACTGTGCTGAATGTATACATCAGGATATAGAAGAGGAGCCCTGAGTCCTGGATAGCTTAGGCAAGCCAAATCTTGTCAGATCTCGGAAGCTAAGCAGGGTCAACTGTGGTTAGTAGTTGGATGAGAGACTTCCCTGGAATACCAAGTCGGGAGGACAGAGGCAGGCTTTATTTGGTCACCTCTCTGAATATCCTCCAGGCTCCCGGTAGGGGTCAGTCATCAGAGGTCAATGTGACTTCCAGGTCTCTCTCTCTCTCTCTCTCTCTCTCACACACACACACACACACACACACACACACACACACACACAAATACAAAAAAAAATTACCAAAACAAAAGAGATATAAGATGATCCCTGACCCAGGCAAGCAGGGTCAACTATGGCAAGTACTTGGATAGGGTCAGTGACTGGAGGTTGCCATGACTTCCAGGTACACTCACACACACATATTAAAAAAATACACCCCAAAAAAAGACATATAAGATGCATATAGCATCACCTGGCCCTTTTTAAACAAGAAAAGCCACTTTTGGACTAGAGGGGTATTGGGATCGGAGCAGTAAAAATGTGTGCGTGTGTCTGTGATTATGCTATATCTTGCCCACGATTTTCCTACTCCAAATCACTCCCACTCCCCTGCTTCCCTTGATCAAGTTCCAAATGTGGAGGATGCCACTTTGAGATTGTGCAGGTGTGCCTCCATGAAGGGGAAAAACCCCTTCCTAAATGCATAAAACATAGGAAGTGGGATTGTAAGATATTTGCTATTAATCTTTAACTCAATAAGACTCATGGGCAAGGCTGGATTTAAAACAGGAGTTGCCAATGTAAATTGGGGTCCAACATTGTCCCAGAATGACAGAGATCAGTTCCTGAAGAAGAAATGGCAGATTCAGAGGGTGGACTGTAGGGCGTCACAACGCTGCTGAGTTCCCTTCCCCAAACACTGCCCTCCCCAGGCACTGTCCCCAAATCTTCAGGTATGTCCTAAACAAGACTTTGCAATGCTATGTACTGTTTTCATTAAATCACAGGAAAAAATAACCACCAGACAACCTACAATGTGTGGTTTCTAACCATAATAGCAGCATACAGCTTGTCGTAATATCTGTTGAATATTTCACTGCCCCAAAGGACTGTTACCATACTTTCATCCATCTCCTTTTAATCTGAGGATTATTGTGAGATGGAATTTGAAAAATGCTTTCATCAGTTGCAGCTCATTCTTGTATCCAGCAGTACTTCTCACAGAGTGTTGGTTGCGTAGAAAGTAAAGCACGCAGGTCCATTCCCAGGCTGGGCTTTTTGATATGGAGAGAAAGCCGGTCTGTGTTTTGTACTGACGCTCGTAGAACTTTGTAGAATGAATCACTTCAGCTGCGTGTGCTCATTGCTAAACGTTTCCCTTTTCGCTTTCTCTTCCTTTTGAGACAAAAGTAATAATTAACAAATGTTGTGTGGGGAGTGAGGGGAGGGGAGAAAATTGGAGCTATTTTCTTGCCTGCAGAAATTGCGCTGGGCCTGGAGCTAAAGGATAAGAATTCCATAATTGTAGCTTGCTATGGAAATGTGCCAAGAATCCTAAACCTTTGGCAGCCTTCACTTCAGAGAATAGAAGTTTTCAGAAGAAAGGAAGAATGTAAATATCTCTTAAGTGTCACAAGTGAGGAAGGGAAGGGAATGAAGCCAAATATTCCCTTTTCCACTTTAGGTTTATGAAATATTAATTTGAATATAAGAAAAGCCAGTGTGATGTGCTAGCTAGTGATGGGTTTCTGTATGGACAAGCTGTGTTCACAGTCCTGCTCATCTGTGAAGCAAAGTGGGGATTCAGGGCCAGTTCACACACTGAAAGTTGGAAATCTGGACAAGCAGCGAGGCATTGGGCCCATGCATGCATCCACCATTATACATATGACCCGTAATGCAAAGTATGGATGTTTATATGAGTTGATATGGTGTGATTCTGGTTAAAGTATGCATGCATGAAGACGTCAAAGCCTGCATTTTTTCCAATTTTAAAGATTTATGTAGCGTTTTGTGACTAAATGATCCTCAGTGTAGTTTACAGATTAAATACAATTCATTAAAAAAAAAGCCTGGTACTGCTTCAGCCACTCTTCACATCATATCAACAGCAGTCCTGGGGCAACCGGCACTTCAGCAGAGTTTTCTTTTTGGCAGGGAAGGGGAAAACAAGCTTTGCAGCTGCGGCTTTTATAGCTGATTTCCTTCTTTCTTTTTTTTAAAAAAATATTAGCCACGTTTCTGGGTAAAAATAAAAGGAGTAAGAAATAATAGTCATATTATGGTGGGGGTCTGCTATAGAGCACAAAGCCGGGCAGGGGACTTGGATGAGACACTCCTAGAACAGATTATAAAGTTCTCAGAGAGACGGGACATGGTGGTCATGGGAGATTTCAGTTACCCAGATATCTGTTGGAAGTCCAACTCTGCTAAAAATGAAAGGTCCAATAAATTCCTGACTTGTCTTGCTGACAACTTCATTTTCCAGAAAGTGGAGAGGGAAACAAGGGGATCTGATATCTTGGACTTGATTCAGACATATAGGCTGGACTTCAGGAAAGCAAACTTTGACAAACTTAAAGTTATGCTGGGTAGAATCCCATGGTCAGAAATACTTTAGGAAAAGGGAGTTCAAGAGGGCTGGGAGTTTCTTAAAAGTGAAATACTGAAAGCACAATCACAAATGATTCCTATGAGAAGGAAAAATGAGAGGAGCCTAAAGAAGCCAAGGTGGTTCTAATAAACAGCTTTCTAAAGAACTGAGAAATTAAGACTCAGTATAAATTTAGGCTAGCAAGAGATGCCAAAGACAACAGCATTTAAAAAGCAACAGGATTCTTGTCATGTCCAAAGTAAGAAAAAGAGCAAAGACATGGTAGGCCCATTGTGGAGACAGGAAAGTGAAATTGTAACAGGTGATGAAGAGAGGGCAGAACTACTCAATTCCTACTTTTCCTCAGTCTTCTGGTGCTCAACAGGGCAAAAAAAGAACACATGATGAGGGAAGGGTGTTGCAGCCTAGGATTGGCATAGGGGTAGTACATAAGCACCTAGTTTCTTTAAATGAAACCAAGTCCTCGGGGCCAAATGAACTGCATCCAAGGGTACTAAAAGAACTTGTGGATGTAATTTCTGAACCTCTGTCCATTATTTTTGAGAATTCTTGGAGAACAGGTGAGGTGCCAGAAGACTGGAGGCGGGCAAATGTTGTCCCCATTTTCAAGAAGGGGAAAAGGGGGGATCCGGGAAACTACTGATCCATCAGCTTGATGTCTATATGTCAGACCCTTGAGTTAATCTCTCAGTCTAATAGTCTTTTATGAAAGCTTTATTAGAAACAGAGATTTATATGTGCACAAGAGAGATCCCTTGTTCAGACTAAAGAATAGATCAAGGGTTAGGTATTGTATAGGCAAACGGTCAGTGTCCCATAATGCAATGGTCATGCAGTGGGCATTCATCCTTTCCCCTCTTTCGCTCCCCCCCTTCATACTACATAGCACTACAAAGTTTATCATTCAGCAACAGATCTTTTCTCCAAGGATGAGAGGCTCCCGAATGGGCCAGACACCTTGGGGCCGTTCCCATGGAAAAGTTGTTACAAGCAAGCTAATCTAACTTTTACAACACATACACACAGATATATTGCATTCACACTCACCCCTCCCATCCCTCGGAATTTATGGCAGAGAGGGCTAGAAAGAGATGAGACCAAATGGTCAAAGTGGCCCAAAAGTGAAAGTAAACTACAAAGGCGGAAATAACTGAAACAAATGAAGTTATTAGTCAACATGACAATCAGCAGAGTCTGATTCTGACACTATACCTGGGAAAGTTTTAGAACAAATCATCAAACAGACAGTCCTTGAGCATTTAAAAAGTATGGGTGTGATTACTAAGAGCCAGCATGGGTTTCTCAAAAACAAGTCATGTTAGACTAACCTTATCTCTTTTTTTGAGAAAGTTATTTCCTTGCTGGATCAGGAGAATGCTGTGGACATAGTTTATCTTGATTTCGGTAAGGCTTTTGATAAGGTTCCACATAATATTCTGATAGGCAAATTGGAAAAAATCTGGTTTAGACCCTATGATTGTTAGGTGGATCTGTAACTGGTTGACATATCACACCCAAAGAGTGCTTGTGAATGCTTCCTCATCCTCTTGGAGAGGAGTGACAAGTGGAGTGCCTCAAGGATCTGTCCTGGGACCTATTTTGTTCAACATCTTTATCAATGATTTGGATGAAGGGATAGAGAAAACGCTTATTAAATTTGCAGATGATATTAAATTGGGAGGGGTGGCAAATATGGTAGAAGACAGAGTCAGGATACAGGATGATCTTGACGGGCTGGAAAACTGGGCTAAAACAAATAAAATGAATTTAAATGGGGATAAATGTAAAGTTCTGCATTTAGGTAGGAAAAATCAAATGAATCATTATAAGATGGGGAAAACTTATCTTGGAAGTAGTATGCGTGAAAAGGATCTAGGGGTCACCAGTATGATGCAGTAGCTAAAAAGGCAAATGTGATTTTTGGGCTGTATCAACAGAAATATACTGTCCAGATCATGCGAAGTGATGGTATCACTTTACTCTGTTCTGGTTAGACCTCACCTAGAGTATTAGGTTCAGTTTGGGGCACCACAATTTAAGAAGGATATAGACAAGCTGGAACAAGTCCAGAGGAGGGCAATGAAGATGGTGAGGGGTCTAGAGACCAAATCCTATGAGGAAAGGTTGAAGGAGCTGGGTATGTTTAGCCAGGAGAGGAGACGACTGAGAGGTGATATGATAACCATCTTCAAGTACTTGAAGGGCTGTCATCTAGAAGATGGTATGGAGTTATTTTCTGTTGCCCCAGAAGGTCAGACCAGAACCAATGGGTTGAAATTAAATCAGAAGAGTTTTCAGCTAAACACTAGGAAGAACTTCCTGATAGTTAGAATGGTTCCTCAGTGGAACAGGCTTCCTCTGAGGTGGTGGGCTCTCCTTCTTTGGAGGCTTTCAAACAAAGGCTAGATGGTCATCTGACAGCAGTGCTGATTCTGTGAACTTAGGCAGATCATGAGAGGGAGAGTAGGGAGGGTTGCCTCAGTGCTTAGTTCTTGTGGCCCTTTCTTACACACCCAGGGAAATGCTGATTGCCACTTTGGGGTCAGGAAGCACTTTTTCTCCAGGCAAGTTTGGCTGGAGATCTTGGAGGGGTTTTTTTTGTCATCTTCTGGGTGTGGAACAGTGGTCACTGGAGGTGTGTGGTGAGGTATTTGTGAATTTCCTGCAATGTGCAGGGGTTGGACTAGATGGCCCAGGAGGTCCCTTCCAACTCTATGATTCTATTATTCTATCTTCTAGGAACTCCAGGCAGCTTACAATATAAACAAACAACAAAATGCAATAAAATACGTAGAACCACTGCCGGTAGGCAGATCTGAAATTAATTGAATGCTGTCCTGACTAAAACCGTCTTCACCTGCCTTTTAAAGGTCGAGAGTGAGTGGAGCAGGCACACCTCCCTGGGGAGCTTGCTCCATAATCTTGGTGTTGCCACTGAAAAGTCCCTCTCTTGTGTGCCCACCAGATGCGCTTCTTTGATTGGTGGGACAGTGAAGGCCCAAAGGGCCTCTCCCTGTGGTCTTAATTTCCAGGCAGGGACATATGGGAGAAGACCGGGGTTGCCAGCTCCAGGTTGGGAAATACCTGGAGATTTTGCTGGTGGAGCCTGAGAGAGGCAGGATTTGGGAAGAGGAGGGACTTCCATGGGGTATGATGCCATACACTCCCCCTTCCAAAGCTGTCATTTTCTCCAGGTGAAACTGATCTCTGTTGCCTGGAGATCAGTTGTAATCTCAGGAGATCTCCAGCCACCACCTGGAGGCTGGCAACCCTAGAGAAGACAGTTGTTCAGATACCCAATCCCAAGCCATGTAGGGCTTTAAAGGTCAAAGCCAAAACCTTGAGTTGGGCTCAGGAGCGGATTGGAAGATCGCATAATTGCTGTTGGATTGGATCACATGCCAACAGTTTATCCACAGAATTCTGCACAATTTGCAGCTTCCCAACAGTCTTCAAGGGTAGCCCCAGTAGAGCACATTGCAATAGTCCAATATAGATTTAACTAACACATGGATCACTGTGTCTAGATCAGACGGAGCCAGGAAAGGACACAGCTGGCACACTAGCCAAAGCTGAGTGGAAACTCTCCTAAGCCTGGCTGGGACCAGGTGGTCTTCTCTTGAAGACAGGATTCTTTCTGGAAGGATATTGTAAATTGGTCATAATTTACCCAGACGCAAACCTGACATGGCTTTCTGGTAGGAACCAAGTTTAATACTACTTAAATGTGATTGTCTTGTATATCTGTTGGAAGAGAAGGTGAATAGGGATGGGCATGAACCACATTTTTGTTGTTTGGTTCGTGGCTAAACCACGAACCAAACTACGAACCGATATGCTGGTTCACGAACTGAACTGGTTCATGAGCTATTTAAAATTTAAACCCCTGCTTTCTGCTCCCTCTGGCTTTTGCTATTTAAACCCCTGCTTTCTGCTCTCTGCAGAAAGCCACAGGGAGAATCAAGCAGTGGTTTAAATGGCTCAGAGCTTAGTTGAGTTCAGCTGTTTTTTGTGAATAGCAGAAAGCAGAGGTAAACCCCTGTTTTCTGCTCTTCATGAACCACCACAAACTGCATCAAAATTCATGGGAGTTTGCAGCGGTTCTTCAGTTCACAGACATCGCTTTGCAACTCATGAAACAGCCAAAATTTGTGATGAACATGTGTTCATCAGCTGGTTTGTGCCCTTCCCTAGAAGTGAATCTTTAGGTAATCATAGAGAGGAAGCAATTTCCTAATAGCCCTTAGATACTTGTTTGGTGTCTCAGGACAGAGGACTTTTCTCCATAATTTCTGAAGCTCACTCTCAATACTGTTCATAAACTGCTTTCCTACTTGCATATATTTAATCTATAACAATATGTATGTACCCTTTAAAAAAAAAAGATAGGGCAGCAATCCAACTTTCCTGTCAACTTTCTTTCATGTCTGCCTCTTGTGGTCATTCCAAGAATGGTCGTTTCATCTCAAGCCAACACTAAATTCAAAATAGGAAGCCAGCAAGTATACTTCTTTGTATTTAATTGTCCATGGCTTTTCTGCCACCGCTGCAGCATTTATCAAATGCAATAAAAAGCCATGTCTTTTGCAACTTGTCATGGTCCAAGAGATTTTTTTTTTTTTTGGCATCACATAATGAGTCTGGGACTTGAGAGGTCCTCGGAATATGGTACACCCTGTGCCTGGGCCACCTCAGAAAGCTGAGACTTCCTTCGATGGAAAGGAACACCATGAGACCAAACTCCCTTGACCCCTTTACCAACAGATTTAGATACCAATGATTCTTGTATCAGCTCTCAGGGTCCTGACTTTGCCATTATGGCACTCCTAGAAGCAGCAGAAGACATTTAAACCTTGTTTAAGGGGACGTGTGCTTTCATAACTCAAAACTCTGGTGATATTTCATTCTTCAGTAGGCTCTGGAGCAGTGCTATACCAAAACATTATAGGTTACCAAAATGGCTTGGGGCCATTCCAGTCATGCAGTGGCTCATAACATTGGAATGCAGAGAACAATTAGTGGGGGCTCATAGATAGCTTTGAGAACCTTCACCTGATACCTCTCCTTGCGTAGCTGCTATGTTCCTAGTTAATGCAGTGCCTGCCTAATGGGATTTTAAAATATATATATATTATTTGTGTCCCCTCTGCCATGCCACCTATTTTCTGGATTTGTCAAATGCAAGCATCAATGCGTTCGTTTTCCTTCCCAAGTGCCGGTTCTGACAGGAAATACTTCCTTCCAGGTCTGATTCCTCTCTTTCTTCTGCAAAGCAGGAAGGGGAGGAAATCTACAATGCCTCAGGTAGCTACCCAGCTGAACCCATGTCTGTGTATGTTACCTGGTTCATGGCCCTGCAAACCCCGCCCTGGTGGTCCCTGCTGCTCAGCTGTTTTTCAGGCTTTCTTGTGCAGTCCCTTTATTTTAAAGGGATAGTCCCTTTAAACCCCTGCTTTCTGCTGTATCCACAAACCACCACAAACTGCCACAAACTGCTTTAAAAGTTTATGGAAGTTCATGACGGTAGACCTGACACGAACTTTGGTTTGTGAACCATGAACAGGATAAAAATTGTGATGAATTTTGCTCCATGGTTTGGTTTGTACCTATCCCTATATATGTCTACCATTGGCGGTTGTGATGGCTGCAATATATACCTCTTCCTGCTCTTTGGAGCAGAGGAAAGAAGGGAAAGGTGCTTGCTGCTGTTGGAGTAATCCAACAGTGCTGTCTAGCATCCTGCCTGGGAAAGGTAGGAATTGAGCAGATGTGGCAGCTGCTGTGGGATGGTGGGCAGTACACCCAGGCTGACCAAAAGAGGGCCCATCAATGACCCTAGCAGTTGCCCTATGGTGTTCATTCTGACACTGCACATGCTTTCTCCTACTGAAATTTTGCGGGAAGGGTGTCTTGGAGGAGGGATATCATACCTGAGAATTTCATTCCAATTGGATGTTGTAATGATTCCTTGTTTTTGTGTGTGTGTGTCTCTTTAAAAGTTTGGTTGCATGGCTGTGGTAGATAGACTAGAGTGGTTGAGAGAGGCCAGTGTGGTATGATTGGTGGTTGAAAGAGAAGGGGAGGGGTTTTGGAAGTGAATCTGATTGGATGAGTATGTGAGTCAGTCAGGAGTTTCAGTTACAAGTTGACAGTTGATGTAGACAAGCAGTTCTGTGTTGAAGCAGTTAGAAGCTGACAGCTGCGGTTGTTCAGTGAGATAGAGAAAGAGAGCTGAAAGCTGAATGTATATGAAAAAGTAAAGTAAAGTTTAAGTGAAGTAAAGTTAAAGGAAAGTCTGAGTGTCATAATAAACTGGAGTAAAACAGTGAACATATATGGCATTGAGGTAAACAAGTGTTACAAAGTTACATGAAAAGATCCCTATCAGTGAGGGAAAAGATTGAGTGTGATACCAAAGCAATTGTACATCATTTACACATTACTAGTTACATTGTATCACCCTCTTATTTAGTATTTATTTCAATAAATCCTCTTTTATTTAAGTTTATACCAGCTCTGAATGAAATACTTCTCAGGACCACATAGTTCCTCATAAGCCTTGAACTCGGTCTACCAAACTAAAAGAGCAACAGTAGAAGAATAAAGGTTTGGAAATCCTTAAAATTTCCTGGTGGCAGCAGAATCTACCCAGTTAAACAAAATAAAGAGAACTTTTAAAGTGAAACTAGTCCTCCCCAATAAGGAGGACGTCACAGATGTGTTTTTCACATTTAGACTGGGGTCCCCAACATAGGCCCATGGATGCCACGGCACCCGCCAACATCTTTCCTGGTGCCCTCCAAGTGTTTTTAGAAAGTGGGAGGAGCCAGGTGGGGCTTTTACACAGCAAGGCTTCTGATTGGCCAATGGAGATATGATTAACTGTGCAAATTTTTTAAAATGTGGCTTTGCCAGCAGCTGCCAGCACAAAAATCTTCACTCTGTGACTGATGATAAGCTGTGGCAGCCATTTTATGGCGTGCTCCACCTCCTGTGGTAGCCATTTTGTGACTGCAGCCACCATGCTGAGTCAGAATTCCAAATGTGCTGACAAGCTCAAAAAAGGTTGGGGACCCCTGACTTAGACCAATGAAAATCAAAAAAACAAATTGGGAAATTAATTTGGGTAGATTAGTGTGTTTGCCTAGGATCTGGGAGACCCAGGTTCAAATCCCCATTCTGCTATGAAACCTTGTTGAGTAGGTTTGAACCAGACATTATGGCTGCACCCACCATGATTTATGGCTGTACCCACCTACCTCACAGGGTTGTAAGAATAAAATGAAGGAGCATAGAATTACATACACTGCCCTAAGCTCCTTGGAAGAAAGGTGGGATACATATATACTAAATAAATATATAGAAAAATAAAAAAGATAACACAAAAGACACCCCAAAAATATTTTTTAAAATTATGCACATCCCTAATTCTGAGTCTCTGTGTTAGGCTTAGTAGGCAGACTAATTTTAGGGGAAGAACAGCAGCTTTCTGGCCAGCCTGCTAGAGCCAATTGTCTCTACCCCCTTGCCAAGGTGTAGGATAAAACTTTGGCTGCTGCAGCTGCCTATCACTCCTGGTATTAGAGCCCATTCCTGGCATCAGGATTCCTAATTCAACAGCTGAACTAAAAGCCATTTGGCCAAATGCTGCACTGGCTTCCCTCTTATAAATTTAGCATGAACAATTTCACAGCTCACGTAGAGATGCTCCTTGTTTGCCCCTTGCCATGGTGAATAATGCTAATTGAAAAATTGAGGGACTTTTCAGTTGCCTTTCAGGAAATGGCACAAAGGCACAAAAACAACCCCCCTCCTTTCAAGTGGGCAAATGAAATTTTGCAAGGCTGACTTCCTTATTATTCCTTTTGCTCCGGCCCACTATGGAAGCAAATGTTAATAGCTATTTTTAAGTACAATGCCTCCCTTTTATAGCAAACAGTGTAGTAAGGAAAGATGCTTTTCCTGCGGGCTGGCAGAAGGACTCTGCTGGTAGCACGCATTTTTGGCAGCTGGCATGTTAATGAGATTCTTTCTCCTGAAACAAGCTGAAAACTATTCACATTTGTAGATTCCAAACTGACTTGTGTAGCATTTACTTCAGAAAACTGCTTCTATCTATCTATCTATCTATCTATCTATCTATCTATCTATCTATCTATCTATCTATCTATCTATCTATCTATCTATCTATCTATCTATCATCTATCTATCTATCAATCTATCTATCTATCTATCTATCTATCTATCTATCTATCTATCTATCTATCTAAATACAGCCCCAAGAATATTCTACATTCAAGTTTTTAAACATATCCGAACCAAGTCTTACTTTTGAGTTGATGGCATTAAATTGTTTCCTTCTTGAGCAGTCACAATAATGGACAAACCTCTTCTTTTTGGTTCTTTTCGCTCTCCATAGAAAGGCAGCAGTGCCATATGTTTATAAATAATAAAATATGACTTTTCATTTTTAAAAAAGAATCAGGGTTATGTTTAGGTCGTGATTTTTTTTTTACTCTTAGTGCAATGGAAGATTCCTCTCCACTGCTAAAAGAATGAAAGACCTGATTTGGATTCATAAAAAACAAAGCAAGAAGAAGACTGAATCTTTTCAGTTTTCTCCCCTTTACATTTGATTGATAGACTCTGGACTAGTCCAAAGTGTCAGTCATTTTAAAGGGCAGCAGTTGATGCACACCTGGCGGGCCAGAAAAAAAAAAAGGCTAATGTCTTTAGTTCAAGGTGGTGAAATCTAACTATGATCGCATTTTGGCTGAATGACACCTGATGGCATTCTTTTTCAATTCCTTGAGAAGCTCTAGTGACAGACAGGAGTTATTTAACTCTTGGACCCAAATGCACCTGGCCATGTCCTACCTTTTGCATTTTCCCCATGGATTTGCATATCTTCAGCTGTTCTTTAGAAGAGTTCAACACATGGTTGCTATGGAAAATTCTTTACACATGAGTTTGAGCCAGTATACATTGTTCCATGATCTGGGCACATTTGTTCAAAGTGAAGGCTCAATGAAATATGGTTTGGGCTCTGGAAAAGAGAATTCTGATAGATCCTTTTCTCATCCAAATTCCATTTTAGCCAGCTTTCTCCCAAATTTCCAGATTCTTAGCAACTTTTCTCCTCCCTGCCTTCATCATGACTTTTGTGGGAGGCGAAAGAGAAAATGGAAGTTTACAAAGGTTCCTAGCCTTCAGACTGAGTAGGAAACATATCATGATGACAATATGATGCTTACCACCACCCTCCCATGTCCTCCTGTTTGAAGTGTTGCATGTGTGGGAAATTCCACACCAGGCAGAGGGAAAGCTGTTTTTCTGGGAGGCTTGTACTTGCCTGCTGGACTGCATGAAAGATTGAATGGACTGATAGCATATGGACTGATAGCATATTAATAAAGACTACTTTGCTTTCCCTCCCATTTCTGGTTTTAGAACTGCTTTTCCCTGTATAAACCCATGTGTCACTTGAGGACCTCTGAGCATCTGCCTTCTTTCATGGCCATCATACCAAAAAATTTGTTCTTGTTCCATCAGGTCAACTGTCTTATGCTGAGTCAGGCCATTGGTCTAACAAGGCTAGGATTCTCTACTCTGATCGGAAGTGGTTTGCCAGGATCTCAGGAAGAGGTCATTCACATCAACTGCTACCTGATACTTTCAACTGGAGGTATCAGGGACTGAACCCCAGATCACCTGTGTGCAAAGCAGTTGCTCTACTAATGAATCATAGCCACTCTCCCAGGTCACAAGTTTTCCCAGTTGTCCCTCCTACTCCACAGAATGGAGGTCCATGAAATACCATCCCTCCCAAGCAATGCTCCCTCTAAGCTGCGGAGTCTTGTGAGCAAAAAATCTACTTTGTGAGCTACTGGCATTAAAGTTGTGCGAGAGCAATTTGGCCACTGCATAAATTACTTTGCTCTGGAGCCCTCCTTCCTGAGCTAAGACAAAAATCTGTGAGCTGGAGGCTAAAAACCTGTGAGCTAGCTCACACTAACTCAGCTTAGAAGGAACACTGCTCCCAAGATTTCAGATGTTTGGCCGTCCTCTTTCAGAAGCCAGCTGAGGGAATTGGATTTTGTTACTTCCAGGCCTGCTGATTGTTGTTTAATATTGGCTGTATTATTTTACATTGGCTTTTAATGTATATATTGTACTTAAAACAATGTATCACGAGCTGTTTCAAACACTAGGAGGAAATGTTATATATAAAAGGCAGGAAAATTCGGATTTCATTCGGGCTTAGCTATACTGGTAGCTGATCAGATTCTCTGATCTGTATTCTGCTTAAATAATGCTCAAAAAATACCAGTAAGGTATGGGGGGGGGGTTTGGTTTGAATATATATTGTAATATAATTTTTAATATATATTGTAATATAAATATTACAAAATATTTAATGTTTTAAATTTTTATAATTATACTTTATGTATGAGGATTTCATTGCTGTTGCCATTGTTATTATTACTAGTAATAATAATTTATGTACAGTTCCTATAAAAATAGATTTCATGTATGTCATTGACAGTGCTGTTGTTTAGAATGCAAATGAACAGATGGTACAGATATTAGCAAACAAGAGATTAGTAGTAATATATATATACACACACACACACAAACACACACACACACACCAAATTTGAAAATTTGTTCTAAAAATGTTCCTCGCCCATCTTTTTCTCTTTTCTAAACTCTCTACATCTGCCCCTTTTAATCCTAAACCAGAGCCATGGCTGCTTATGTGAGGACTACATTTTTCTGTTAGGAGGGGAAAGGATGTCTACCATGGAAGCTCTTCAACATAGATTTAATTCAATTAAATAATTCTGGCCTCACTCATGCTAGCATGGACAAGCCTACAGGATTGCAAACACCAGCAAGATCAGAGACGGGGGGGGCGGGGCTCATTCGGATTTGGTGTTGTTGCCAGCTGATGCCAACTGATCCAGAAACAACTAATTAAAATTGGACTTGCGATTGATGGGTCAGCTTACTGGTTTTTCATATATGGCAAGCTTAGGGAATTGTTAAGCTAGGGCTGGTTGGCTGTGAAACGGGCAGAGATATGGATCCTGATGGGCAGAAAATGTTCAATTTCAGTTTATTGTATGCAGGAACTATCGGCAAAGATTGCTCTGGAATTGGCACAGGTTAAAATATTTCCCTCATGGCTCCTTTCCTTAAATAGATATCTTTCCCTCATGGGCAGAATGAAAAGAACAGACAGCAGGTCCAAAGATCTGGCTGATTTCTATAATATGGCATCAGGAACATGAGGTAAATTCAATGCTAGTTTTAAATGCAAAACACTGGAGAGACTAGTGAGCCCTCTCCCTGCCACTCCCTTCACTACTACTAGTCCATCACCATCTCTCCGCTAACCTGGGGTTGCAACTTCTTTCTCCTCTTTCAGCCAGTCCACAGATTACATTCTTAATGAGCAGTCATTTATATGCTGTCTCTCCAGCAACCTACTCGAGGCAGGTCAAAAAGTAGAAGCAATGCAACATTAAAAACAGCAACAAAAGATTGATCTATATTTTTAAAACAAGCCATTGTAACTATGTCAGCGGCATAAAAAAGAGTACAAAACAACATCCAGCAGCCTAAAATTGTATCCATAACATAATTCAGAAGTAGGCCACAGAAACAGCTAAGAAAGACAGACCCCTCAGTTAAAAGTCTGCTTAAAAAGCAACATTTGGCCTGTTGCCTGAAGAACACTAAGATGGGTAGCAGGAAAGCCTCAAGGGAGAGGGCATTCCTAAGGTGAGATGCCACCACTGAAAATGTGTCCTTCAAGTACCTTGGTCTGAAGCTGCAATACTGGAGACTCCATTCCACTGGCTGACTTAATATGTAGGGAAGACTCTGGTGCCACTACATGTTACACTTTGGCTTGGTTTTCTCAGGTTGATAAGTCTGGAAACCTTGCTGCTGGAGATTGCTCATAAACTCCTTCTAAGATAGATTCTAAGAAATACCAATCAGTATCTCCTACCCGGAAATCACAGAAGTCTACCCCTATCAGAGTGGTCAAAGGAAAGCCCATATCCATTTGTTTGAGTCATCAATCAAGAAGAATTAATTTTCTATAAAAATAAACTGGGGGGAAAATGGGATACAAGATTAATGAAATATCAAACAATCCAATTCGATTGTGCCGTTATATAGAGAAAGCTGGAAGATAGTTGATATTTATGGCTTCCCTGCACCTTGACATAACATCTGCTCATTCCTAGGTTTCTACAGCTTGCTGGAGGCTGATCCTTCATCAGTACATAACGAGGTATTGTACGGTCTGTGTCAAGAAAGACAAAGCTATATTACAGAACTTTTTTCATTGCTGATACAATCCACCCTACTTCCAATTCAGGCATAAGGTGGTTTTTGGTGTTTTTTTGTATTTTTCATATGTCCATGTGTCTGCTTGTGAGTGTGTGTGCACCTGGAAGTCACATTGACCTCTGGTGACTGACGCCTACTGGGGGCCTGGAGGCTACTCAGAGAGGTGGCTGAATAAAGCCTGCCTCCTGACTGCTGGTATTTCAAGGAGGTCTCCCATCCAAGTACTTGCCAGAGTCGACCATTAGCTTCCAAGATCTGATGAGACTGGGCTTACCAGGACTATCCAGGTCAGGGCCAGGCATAAGTTTTCATGGAACAGATCTCACTTCAACAGATTCATGAGGGGTCATCTGTATGGATAGATCTCTACACAGAGAAAAGGATGTCTTTATATGTTATATAAATAAAAGTACAACCAAAAGTTCCAGTAATTGGACATGCCAGGCTGGTTTCAATGATGTCAGCCACACAAGCAGCATGGATTCCAGAAAACTCACTTTTCCTCTTTGCTCACCCTGTATACTGACCACATTTCCATAGGCACTCATACTGTTGTAACATATGACTTGGGCAGGGGTCTTTTTGTAGAAAAAGAGCTGCCGGAGCTCATTAGCATAACTCATTAGCATATGCCACACCCCTGACATAACCAGAAGTGTGTCATAAGGCCACACCCCCTGACATCACTGGAACCTCTTGATGACTGTTTTTTGTTTCTTGTCCTTAGCCCTTTCGGTCTGTTGGTTATGGTCTAGCTCCCCCTCTTCCTGTCACATGACTCTGATATCACATCCCAGGATGCTCCTTTGTGAGCGACTGGCATTAAAGCTATGAGTGAGCAATTTGGCTACTGCATAAATTAGTTTGCTCTGGAGGCATCTTTCCTGAATTAAGACAAAAATGTATGAGCTGGGGGCTAAAAAACTGTTAGCTACCTTGCACTTAGAGGAAACACTGGACAAAACCCAGGTACCCTCAGGAGGTCCACCAGCAGGGCCAAAACTCCAAGAGCCCACCCACTCTTGCCCCCCAAGCACCAAGAATGCAGAGCATCACTGCGCCAGACATAAGAACATAAGAGAAGCCATGTTGGATCAGGCCAGTGGCCCACTCTGTGTCACACGTCAGCCAAAAATACCAGGTGCCCTCAGGAGGTCGGGCAGTGGGGCCAGAACACCAGAAGCCCTCCCACTGTCCCCCCCCAAGCACCAAGAATATAGAGCATCACTTGCCCCACACTGAGAGTTCCTATCTATACCTT
>NW_015164219.1:83634-101254 GCF_001447785.1 Gekko japonicus
TCAGGAGGTTCAGGAGGACCCCTGAAACAAACCTTACGAACTTTTCAAGCACCTCATGCACCATACAAAGCCAATATTTGCTAAAGGATGTGACCATCCGATCACCCCTCCCTCCCTTTGCCTTTTTACCAGCTACAGGACAAGCACATAGGGCAACTTTTCCTTGACACGAAGCGAGAGATGGGTGGGAAACAACTGCACTTGCTAAACATTATCCTGCCATGCAAGCAGGCCCGTAGCTAACAACTTTTTTCTCAGGGGGCCCATGTTTTTCTCAGGGGACCCACCACCAATGTTCCCTCTAAGCTGTGGAGTTTTGTGAGCAAAACTTCTACTTTGTGAGCTACTGCCATTAAAGCTTCAGCGCGGCCCGCAGGACAGGAATTAGGAGGGTGACGAGGCGCAGCTCCGCCAAAGGCAAGAGGCGCGGGCAGTCGGGGCACCCTCTTACCGCGGCAGCTTGCAGCAGTGGGTTGGCCTTGTCCTTCCCCAGAAAGCGGCGGCTCCAAGCGGCTGGGGTATCTGGCGGCGGCCAGAGACTGCATCGCCCGCGGACGAGGAGGGCCAGCAGGGTGCCGAGAAAGAAGGAGCCGGTGGCGCAGCACAAGTAGAAGAGGAGACGGAGCAGGAGCAACGCCAAGCACTGCTGTCCTCCGGGCGCCTCTTCCTCTGCACGCGGCCGGCTCAGGTGGAAAACGGACACCGCCAGTAGCAGTCCCAGCCCGGTGGCAGCCAGCATAGAGCGTGACAAGCCGCGCGCTCCGGCGTCGCCGGCGTCTCCCTGCAAAGACGCGGGGGGGGGGAGAAGGCTTTGCAGGGGCTCGCACTTCAGCGTGGTCCTGCAAAGTTGTGGGGGGCCCCAGAGAAGGCTTTGCAGGGATCTGCGCTTCAGCGTGGTCCTGCAAAGTTGTGGGGGGCCCCAGAGAAGGCTTTGCAAGGACCCGCGCTTCAGTGTGGCCCTGCAAAGACATGGGGGCCCCCGCCCCTGTTGTCGTGGCGCCTTAAGCAAGAGGAAGAAGAAGGCACCTGTCGTCGGGAGAGACACAGGGGGGAGGAGGGTGAGCAGAGGATGGGAGGGAGGGGCCCCCCTCCACCACGTGGGCAGCCTGCCTCTCTCATAGCCCCGCCCCACGCCTGGCTCGCCTCATGCCCCTCTCCATGGGCAGCTCTCTGCACAGGCCAGCCCGCCCAGTCCTTCTGGCCAATGAGAGGTGCAGCGGAAAGTGCTGGGCCCCAGAAAGCGCTGAGGCCTACTGGGAGCCGGGGGCAGGGCTTGGTCATGTGATCGCCCCGCCCCCTGGGCTGCTCACTCCCAGAGCTGCGCTCTGGAGAGCTCCGACCCCATCTGACCCCTGG
Source organism: Gekko japonicus (assembly GCF_001447785.1). Taxonomy (NCBI): domain Eukaryota; kingdom Metazoa; phylum Chordata; class Lepidosauria; order Squamata; family Gekkonidae; genus Gekko; species Gekko japonicus. The sequence goes on from NW_015164219.1 coordinate 84,991, forward strand.
ACTCGGGTAAACCTAACACATAGGCTCCATGTGTATAGCTGTATGACTGTACCTTCAAGTGAAATCTTATGCAGAGTTACTCCAGTCTAAGCCCATTGATTTCAATCAATTTAGACTAGAGTAAATCTGCATAGGGTTGTGCTATAAAGTATTTAAAGACTAAAGACTAATGTCTTTAAGGTGCTGCTGGACTACTCTTTTATTCTGCTGCTACAAACCAACATGGCTACCAATCTGGAATTGGATGTATTGCTGTAATCCAAGTTAAATGTAGGTTTTCAGCTAAGTGCATGTAGCCAATGGGAATTCTGTTTGCCGTTATCTGCAGGTTAGGTTATAGCACATCATGGACCCTTCTGGCATCAGAGTCAGGGTGGGCACACTGGGTGGGTGAGGGGGTAAGGCGTCTTATCCGCTCCCTTACACCTCCTTGTATGTGCAGCCAGCATATTGTCTGAACCAACCCAATATTAGGTGTGTCACAATACCCAAAAGAGTGCAAATGACTACAAAATCCAACAAAACACATACAAGGTGATCCATCCAGAGACGGTGTGACTTGCTCCCAACTAACGGTCACTGGTCACAAAGTGGCTCAGCAACAGCAATATTGCAAATCGGTATTTAGAGAGGGGCAGTTACTTTCTGTAAATTAGCTAGCCAGCTATTCTATCTCGAGAACTGAAAGCTGCCCCATTTAGGAAGCAGCAGTATAACAGAAAGGGTAGAATAGATCCTTCGGAGGACCAATAGATGCAGGCAATACTGTGTGGGCAGAAGAGACTTTAACGTAGGGCTGCCAGCCCCGCATTGACAAATGCTGGGAGGTTCTGGGGCAGTTCCCAGGGAGGGGGGAGGGGGTTTTTTTTGGGGGGGAGACCGGACATGAAATCCACATGATGCTCTAGGAATTCTCCCAATCTATAATCTATAAGCGTTCCATGCGCCTTGGTGTTTAGTCATGCCGGCCATATGACCACGGAAATGTCTTCGGACAGCGCTGGCTCTTCGGCTTTGAAACGGAGATGAGCACTGCAACCCTAGAGTCGGATTCGACTGGCTTTCGAGCAAGGGATCCTTTACCTTTACCTATATGGTCCTTACCATAGAAATTGTGAACATTCTTAGAGTGTTGTCATTGATGCTACTTTCCGCCACTTTTTCTCCCACTCCTCCAATTATTGGGGGTGAGGGACTGAGAGCTAGGGCCAGAGATTACCTGCTGCACTGGATGATGGATACGGTTCAGGGTTATGTTGTTTTCTAATCGAAATCCACCGCTGCTGACAAAACTGTTGGCCAAATGGCTAGCTTCAGGATTGGTGTGGGGTGCAAAGTTACCCCATCTCCCACCCACGAATGGCACCAGTGGGGGCATTTGAATCAGGGATGTGGGTGGTGAATCCTCTTTTCCCACCACAAGGGAAAGAAGCCCGGCAAAGACAAGGTCCTGTACCTCATTCACTATTCAAGTCTCTGCAAGCATCTCTGCAGTGCTGCCTCTGCCTCGGCTATCTGAAAACGATGGGTATATATTGAACATGTTAATGTGGTCAAAATTCAACGCCAATGCAAATATGCAATTAATACGTGCCAAGGTATTTACTTATTTAAAACATTTGTAGCCCACCTCATCTCCTCACACTCCAGGTAGCTAACACAGCAGCAAGAACTGCAAGACCCTGAAAACATCACAAGCATCCAGCAGCAAGCTTTTTAAAAATACACAGCTAAAAATGCACAGTTAAAAAACAACAACAGCCAAATCTTCCCAAACAGTTTAATTGCCACCAAACATCTTCTGGAATAAAAGTAATAAAAGTTTATCAAGCTGTTCTGTGGCTCAGCGGTAGAGCATCTGCTTGGCATGCAGAAGGTCCCAGGTGCAACCCTTGGCACCTCCAGTTAAAAGGACCAGGCAGTAGGTGATGTGGAAGACCTCTCCTTGACAGAGCCGCAGCCAGTCTGAGTAGACAATACTGACCTTGGTTGACCAAGGGTCTCACTCAGTATAAGACAGCTTCATGTGTTCATGAAGACAACGTTTGAAGAATGGTTTTTGAATGGCACCAATCCATTTTAAAGTCTCTGTCCCACTCTAATTGAGATGTCTGCCTGACAATATCACTGCTCAGCTCTTTTTAATTATAGCATTACCTACACTGTTGTGAGAAAAAGACAGCACCAACAAGGATTATTGTAGCAAATAGGAATCATTTAGCATCTCTTCACGGTGCAGCAAAATGGTTACCAACAGTGAAAATGGTTATATCCGCTCACCACTTTGCCTAGGGAAAATCATACCTTCTGGGACACCTGTGTCACTACAACACAGTAGGACTAAAAGAGCAGCCCTGCCTGTACTAGCTGAGATGAAATCTCTTGGGATTTGAAATACAACATCAACGGGGAAGGGGAGGCCTCAAAAAGAACAATCATCTTGTTTTAGTATCTTTTGTCCGGCAGCTGTTGTGTTAAGGTTGTGAATGTCTAGATTTTAGCTTTGATGCCTTCAGGACTGTCGTGATCTGGGCTGTGCAACTAGAGGCCTAGTAGGCCCAGGGAGCCTGAGTAGCAGTGGGAGGAGGCCTGGCCTACAACTCCCAGAAGCCCCTGAGAGATTTTGGCGCCAATTTTAGACAATCACAGAGAAAGGGGACTTATAATCAAAGAGCTGGTACAGAAGAGGAGTTGTTCTTTCTTCCAAGAGAGCAGGGCCAGATGGAAGGCTGCTGCAGGGAAGAGACCCTCATCCTGAGAGGAAGGGTTAGGGTTGCCAAATGTAAAAAACCTACCGGCGGGGGAGCGTCCTGCTGCTCTGGGAGCCGGTCGGGACCGTGTGTGCGTGTGCGCTTTGCGCGCGCGCGCCGCCGGAGCGTCACCGGAAGTGACGTCACACACTGGGCGGGGCCACACCATTTGAGGGGGAAACAAAGAGTTTTCCCCTCAAATGGCAGCCATTTGAGGGGAAAACTCTTTGTTTCCCCCTCAAATGGTGTGGCCCCGCCCAGTGTGTGACGTCACTTCCGGTGACGATTGAGACAGTGAGCTAGGGACAGTAAGTTTAGACGCGTTAGGGCATTTGGTTTCTTTTCACCCCTTACTGATATTGTTCTTGCACCTTGTTTGTTTCCCATATTGGGCTGACCTCATGTAAAAACAAACCTTTTCCTTGTTGTTTACTCCGCCTGGTCCTCACGCTTATTTCGGCCAAAAAAGGGGTCTGAAGCTCTTGGGAGGGTGCTATTATGAACTGAGATCGAGGCAGCTCTTAACAAGTGATTTCATTTTATTCAGCTCATAACTACACAAGACAAAAATACATAGAACAAGGCTGACTTATATATGATTTGAACGGGCAAAACCACACCCAACAAACAGATAACAACCAATCGGAATGTGTAGCTTGGAACCAATGAGAGTGGTTCCCGCCAAAGTCAAAGGCTTCTCTGATTGGCCTATTTGTCCATCCATGTCATGTTATGTTTTAATAGAACTGTGCTTAAGCTAAATCATTGCTTTATTAACTTAAGACATACCGGTGCTCTGGGACTTCTCAAGGGATCCTAAAACCAGAGTGGTGGCAGTGTCAGGTGACACTCCACCTGAGCAATAGGGACCAATATTGCTCAGTGGCTGAGGAGTCATTTCTATGACTTTGCTGTATCCCATTGCTGTGTCCTTGCTCAAAACACTTAGCCCAATCCATCAAGAGAGATCCATATGTGGAATTAGCCTTCTCTAGACATAGCTGGCTCTGATCTGGATAGCCCAGGCTAGCCCAATCTAGTCAGATCTCAAAAGCTAAGCAGGGTCAACCCTAGTTAGTACTTGGATGGGAGACCACCAAGAAAGTCCAGGGTTGCTATGCAGAGGCAGGCATAGGGTTTTCAAGGCAAGAAACATTCAGAGGTGGTTTGCCATTGCCTGCCTCTGCATAGCAACCCTGGACTTTCTTGGTGGTCTCCCATCCAAGTATTAACTAGGGTAGACCCTGCTTAGCTCTTGACCCTATGGGGTCACCATAAATCAGCTGCAACTTGATGGCAACAATGAAATCAACAACAAAAATGCTTAGTTGATGTAGAGGCAGAATTACAGCTGGACATGTATTCCTAGCCACATCGCAATGCACAGCTGGGCCTCCCAGACTTGCATCTTTGCAGATGGATGGCATTGCACACCCAGCAAGCTCCCATGGCAGTGAAAGGATATGGACCTCTGTCTCCCAGTTTGTAGTCTAATACTCCAATTACTTCATCACACTGAATGAATATTTTGAAGGGTAGTTATTAGGATGAACCCAACAAGAATTGCTACACCCCCTCCCAATCAATTGCCTTTGTGTGCCAGGGATTCTGGTTTCCTCTGATATTTTCAGAGGCTTTTGATTCATTTGATCCTGGAGTGAGCATCTCAGCAATGACAGAGTTGAAACTTTAGCAGGTGGAGTTTGGCACTTTGTCCAAAAACACTGCAGCCTCTAAACCAGCAAAGGCTATGTAAATGTATCACAGTTAAATCTTGTGCTCCTGTAGGTTGGATCTGGCAGTCTTGATTCTCCTGAGATAACATTTGAATCTGGATTTGGTAAAGTACACCTGTACGCTCCTAAACCTTTCAGTGGAAAGATCTGAACCAACCAGTTGTTTTGCTGACTCTTCCCAGTTCTCCTCCTTATTACATTCTGGCTGCAGTCACACATGCCAGCTGAAGTGGATGAGAAGCGAGGCTATTCCCTCCGGAGGAATTTGACACGCAGTTGTGAGATCAAACCTCCCTTTGTAGCTGCTGGTGCAGCCTGTCACTGTGTGATCAGACGCAACTGCGGGTGAGTCATTTTTTTTGGCTGTTTGTTTCCCATGCACATAAATGAGGAATTGCACCTCTGCACTGAGGACCCCTATTGGGGTATGCGATGATGCGCATACTATGAAGGGGGGGGGAATAGCACTGAGCTGGGATCAGACCATCCTGATGGCTTGAGAGCGTGCTTGAGTGATTGGACAGGGGAAAGTCCATCCATGGCCCGTTGGAACCCGTTTACTACCAGACTTTCCCCAGTGTCTTTTAACTCTGCTTCCGTGGCAGAGCAGCACGGGTTGCAGATGATTGTGGGACACTTCCCAGATGTTGCTGTCTGATCGCTCCCTTTAGATCCATCAGGCATTTGCACCTATGTCGGATCTAAAGGCGCATGTGATTGCAGCCTCTGTGTTCTCCATGGCTTTTATCTATGTAGGTTCCATGATGCACAGTATAGCTCTTGTGGTAGAAAAGCTGAAGGCTGAAAATGTAGATAACTAGGCAGATGGCATCAGTTGGTTTCAGATATGCCTTTTTAGTGCAGTCTGCATTCAAATTAGCAGTAAAATAATCCACACAATAGCTAGTTGCTTTCTCAGTAATACTTGACACACAGTCCTGAGCACAATCCATTGTGTTTCATGGCAGCAAGGCTTGGTGAATTTAGCACTTTTTGGACAGTGAACTAAATTTTGCTCATAAAGCAAAGTAAAAATTTTAAAAAGCATTCTCTTGTGGTAGAATTACTCACACAGTAAATGCAGTTTCATGCTGAAAGTGTATTTCCCCCAAATATTTATCCTTACAGTTCTGTCTACATTTGATAATAATTTATAGCCAACATTCAGAACAAACCAACATTTAGCAGCATCAGACAGGGAGCAATTAATATCTAAGGATATCGACTAGCTCAGGTGTAGGATCTGATTGCTGCTTTGCAAATAATATTTACAGTGCAATCCGAAAAACACTTTCCTGGGAGTAAGCCCCAGTGAGTAGCTGTCAGCAGGATTCTAAGTAGACCTGCTTAAGATTGTACCATCAGTACCTTCAATATTCAATGGATTTAGAAGGGCATAGCTCTGCTTCGGATGGCACTGTTAGCCAATCACTCTGCTGAGTAGGCAAAACCACCCTACCAGTCATCTTTCAGAATTTAATGGATACTGAATCCCCCCCCCCCCTTCAGTGTCAAAATTTGCATTGCAAAATGTGGAACTTGGTCAAATTCCAGGAGATTTTATATATAACTGTGCATATATATATACACACAGTTATTTCAGCTCCAAGACAAACAGATTTATTTAAAGGGGCATTTGGTTCCAACTCAGATCTTTGCATCCGTCTGTCACCAAAAGGCATTTCAGTCTGCCTGGTCTCTGCTCTTAGCTGAAGCCTTGTGACTACTTATTATTAACCCATTGACTTCAGTGGGAGGGAACGGAACTGCTGCTTACTGTCGTCATTGTGTTTTGGTTGAGTTTCAGAACAACCTGCAGTACATAACAGTTCCAGCAGGGGTCAATATGTTTTCATTATTCCAAGCCAGAAACTCAGCCGGCTGAGAAGAAAAAAATAAAATAAAAAAATGTTGATCGTAATTGGAGCAGACGCAAGGTTCTTCTATAATCCTCTGACATCCTTTTCAAATAATAATTCTGCGGTGGGTGGTGGGGCTGGTGACTGCAGTGGCATTGCTGACTCCCCTTGAATGAAGCCTAACCACTGTCATCTATTTTTGATGCATACTGGCTTAATGTAAGGTTCCTTTTTACAGTTCCCCCCCTCTAACATTCAGAAGGGCAGCCCTCTTAATTATTAATCTTCACGGGATAAGCAGAACAATTTTTTCGCAGCTTAATTCCGCCTCATAAAAATATTCTATGGTTCTACCGAGAGAGAGACAGAGAGACAGAGAGACAGAGAGAGAGATGAAAAAAACAACCACACTGGAAAGACGCTCATGGATCTGATGGCATCAAACTGGTCCCAGCCCTTTCAGTGCCAGCATTTTCTATTCAGTCAAACAAATATTCTTATTGAGAGGGTGGCACTGAGGATTCAGGTGTGGCGTCAGCACCTGAAGAGTTTATAATGAATTTTTAAACCTGGCCTTTTTATTGGCCAAAAGGATCAGCTGAACGTTATGAGTGGAAACATTGGCCCCCTCCGTATTACAGACCGCTGAAGTTGTTAAAGCCTGGCATTCCAACTCTAGTGATAAGACCCAGTTCTCAAGGATGAGAGGCAAAATCTGAACATAGTTTCATCCCGCCAACCCAGCGGTTCGAAAGCACGATGTAACACCGAAGTGCAAGTAGATCAATGGGTACCTACCTTAGAGGGTAGGGGGCACCCTCCCCCCGTCGAGGGGGGTCTGTGGAGCAACGACGGCGAGAGGCGGCGGCGGCGAGCAGCAGACGGCGAGCGGCGGAAGAAAGATGGTGACGGAGGCATAACATCTTCGCGGGTCCGGACGCTGGTGGAAAGGCAGAACCAGGAGACGTTGGAGTGTGGAAGGCGCATGCGCGGTGGAGCCTTAAAGGGACAGAACTGAAAGATGCACCAAAAAGCACTCCGACTGCCAGAGAGGCCCGCTGTACCACCACCGGAGGAAAGAAGTCAGAAGAAGCCATGCCGACGAGCGACGAGCCGTCCCAGAACGTCCCTCCACTGGGTGCTGTTAGGACAGTCCCCACTCCTATATATATGTGGCCTTAGGTAAGGGATAATGGTTAACTGTAGAGCCACTCAGAGACCCCCTGCGGGGGGTTTGAGCGGGGTAGCAAGCCGAAAGTTAAATAAAAAAATAAAAATAAAAAAAATATATTGTCTGGTTTGTGGGGTGGGTGGGGTGGACTTAAATGGAATCAAAACAGATCCCAGCAAAGTACAGGAGTCCCTCCTCCATTATCTTCCCCTGTTGAGGACAAAAAAGGATCCAAGTGTAACACTGTCTACCCTGACCTGGATAGCCTAGGCTAGCCTGATTTTTTCAGATTTCAGAAACTGAGGAGGGTCAGCCTTGGCTAATATTTGGACGGGGGGCCTCCAAGAAATACCAGGGTAGTGAGGTGGAGGCAGGCAATGGCAAACCACCTCTGAATTGAATCTCTCTTGCCTTGAAAACCCAATGAAGCTGCCTTAAGTCAGACATGATGGCAAAAAAGAAGTGCTGTGAACTTTTTTATTGGCCTTGTACACAGAGAAGGTGGTGGAAAATATTTCATCTGCTTAATTTCTGCAGTTCAAGTTGCTGTTTGATGGAGCAAGCTGGTGAAAGAAAAGTTCTCTTGGAAGGAGATGAAAGTCTGTGTGTGTGTGTGGGGGGGGGAATCAGTGAACTTGCAAGGATACATATACAAATGCAGATGTATATGGGCTGCCTCCATGCACCTAGATACTGTGATTATGTCTGGGGAAGACTTTCTCGCTGTAGTCCTGCTCATTCTGGAATGCCTCTTGATTTTACCCCTTTCAGATGTCTTGAGGGCCCCTGAGTTCGGCCAACCGCGAGCCTACCATTAAAGCGACTACTGCCTTTGGTCAAAATATTACCTTGATCTGTTCCCATAATAAGAACACCTCAAACTTTGGGATCCAAAAAACCCTCCCCTGATGGTGTCAGCATTTGCTGAGAGTAGCAGAGTCTACATCCAACTTTGTTTTTGTTCTAGCCACATTTATCTTTCTGCGTAGGGCTGAATATTGATTCCAACCTGAAATAGATCTAGTTGGAACACCGGTAACTTCAGCCTTTGAAGCAGAATACAAAAAATGCTGCTGAGCTTCAGGTGCTCAGTTTCTACTCATCAGCCTGCGAAAGGTACAGAAGTTTTTTTTGTAATGGCAGCCCTACTCAAGTGATAGATATCCTGTAGCCCTAACCTAGATAGGCCAAGCTAATCTAATCAGAATCACAACTTGGAAGCCAAGTAGGGTCAGTCCTGGTCAGTATTTGGAAGAGAGACCACCTAGGAATACTAGGGCGTGATGTGAAGGCAAGCAATGGCAAAGCACCTCTGAACATCTCTTGCCTTGAAAACCCCATAGGGTTGCCATAAGTCAGCTGTGACTTGAGGGCAAAACAAAACAAAACAGATTTGAGAAATCTAAGGGGTAATAGCTAAGCAGAAACATTTAACCCAGACGGATAAATGCAGTGTTATATATATCCCAAAAAACAAAAACAAAAACAAAATGTCGGTGCCAAGTATCTGTTTTTAGAATCAGAGTAGAAAACAAACATTTCTAAAGGGTTCCCCTCCACCCCATAAATTTCACCTGTTGCATCTGCCCCGTGACTTCTGCTCTCCAAATGTGTGTATCCAACAGATCCTCAGCTCTGTAACTGGCACAAGCAGCTGCCTGCTTTGATGCATGAAGGTAGATCTCATGCACGGACACAAAAGTTTATTTTGTATATGTGCCATTGGTACAGAGTGTAGAAGTTTAGTGGCCAAAAAAGAAAAATCTTCACAATTGCTCAGCTTCTCCAACAATTACCATCTCATTTGCTCCCACATTTGGAACTGCCTTGAGCATTTGAAATAAGTCATCTAAAGCTAATAAAAAGCAGGAGTTTTGACAGCCAGGCAGAACAAAGTCCCTTGACTTTTCATTAATATGTCTGGAACGGGGAGAAACAATTCCAGTTTCACCACAGTGCTTTTCTGTCTTGATTTGGAGTTGCCATTTACTGAGATTGTGGGACGGTTGCTTATTATACTGAGTCTGTTTTCTGTGAGATGGCTAATCTGAGGGGGTTATTGGTCCCAGAGAATGAGACACAATACTTCTGTTAGATAATCTTTTTCATAAGCAAGAGCTCGTTTTTTTATAGCGTGTATCTGTGAGGATTTCTCCTACATTCTATGGAAAGGATACCAGCCATTTAGGACTAATCAAAACGCCTACTGGATTTGTAGTCGCCACCTGTAATTTCTACATTACCATCTACATGCTGGGAGCCGTGGAGTTTTTGCCATGTGTGGGAATAGTCCTTTTGTGTACCACTGCAGTTTACACAAGAAGCGCCAAGCAAATAACTCAGTCCTGTTTGTGGTAACTGCACATGAGCAATGGGCAGGAAGCTGACATATGCAGCTATTGCAAATGTCCAGAACAACCTCAATGATCATGTGGAATGATCTTTATTAATTATGAGGTTTAAAATGGCCTCATGGCTTCTGCATTCTAGAGCCCTGCAATTCCTTGGAGGTTTACCTGGGGATCCCGATGAGAACTTCAACAGTCAGGGATAACCTTCTTTAAAAGACACCTTGTCCTCCATCACCCATCTTCTCCAGCAACATGCAGCCACAAGGGAGTGCTAGTTCTGGGTTGTATGTTCTGTTCACATCACGTAATGTGGCTTTGCCAGTCAGGCCAGCATCTGCATGTTTTGACTGTGCATCATCGAATGTGTTGGTGTGGTGGTTAAGTGTGTGGACTCTAACTGGGAGAACCAGGTTTGATTCCCCACTCCTCCACCTGCAGCTGCTGGATGACCTTGGGCAAACCATAGTTTTGTCAGAGCTGTCCTTGAAAGGGCAGTTCTTGGAAGAGCTCTCTCAGCCCCACCTACCTCACAGGGTGTCTGTTGTGGGGAGGGGAAAGGAAAGGAGTTTGTAAGCCACTCTGAGACTCCGAATGAAGGGTGAGGTATAAATCCAATCTCTTCCTCCTCCTCCTTCTCTTCTTCTCCTCCTCCTCCTCCTCTCCTCTGCACAGGGGATCTGCAGTAGATGAATCAAGGTGGAAAGGGTTTCCTGCAGGTAGGAAGTCTGAAAGGAAGTCCATGTTACTCCTGTATCCTCATAATGCTTCCTCAGTCTTTATAAAGGAACAGATACTTGTGACATCAGTGGTATCCATTACCTCCAAATGATACCACCGACTCCCATATGACCCTACCTGGTCACTCATCTTCAAAGCCGCTGTTTTGGGTGCCCCTGCCAGCTGAAGCTTGTTGGTCCCTTGCCTTGGTTGCAGCTGCTGGTGTGACCTTGGGTCAGTCATAAGTTCTTTCAGAGCCATTCTCTCAAGGGCAGTTCTCAAGAGAGCTCTCTCAGCCCCACCTACCTCACAGGGTGTCTGTTGTGGTGAGGGGAAGGGAAAGGGATTGTAAACTGCTCTGAGACTCCTTCAGGTAGTGAAGGGTGAGATATAAATCCAATTTCCTCCTCACCTCCTGTGCCAGCACCAGCAGCCCTCACCCTGGCCTGCCATGCTCATCGCCAGAAAACGGTGGGCAGGGCATGGGAGCAAACTGAAAATGTGTAATCAGAAGGAACATCAAAATAGCCCGGCTGGCTCCTACCATGGATGGTCCCTCTAGCCCAGCATCCTGTCTCACACAGTGGCAAACCGGTTCCTCTGGAGGGCCAACCACAGCACATAGAGGCCGAGGCCTTCCCCTGATGTTGTCGCCTGGCTTTGGGATTCAAAGGTTGACTACCTCCTTATAAGGAAAATAAGTATAAAAATAAGTATAAGAAAAATTAATAAGATAAAAAAGAAAATGAATAAAATGAAAATAGATATTGGGACCTACATTTCTTACATCCCTTCCTTCCCTGCAAATACCACTACCACTCTACCATTTTCACATCGAGAGTTTCTTCTCTCCTGTGCTATTAGGGTGCCTGTGTAGAAGTTAGTGAAGGGCAGGAAGCTGGAGTGAGCCCTTTAAACATCAAATCTACATTCTTGCCAATGTAGACTGTACATTCACATTTCACACACGGGAAGTGGGGGAAAAATCGATTTAACCCTCATGTAGGGAGGGGAACCACCTTTAACTTGACTCGTTTTAACACTGCGGTTTTGGATATCTCACTTTCTTACAGCTATTTCTCTGCTCGGGTGAATTACTCAAGGATTAGGGAAAACACTGAAATTATTCTCACTTGCTTTCCCTGGTGGAATTGTGCCCTGGTTTCTAGTATCAGACTCAGATGAAATAGTCAAGAGTTTGATAATCTTCCAGATTGGTTTCACCTTGAAACGCTCCCCTCTTCCATTATTCAGCATGTGTACAGAAGATAATGCCTTTATTCTGAACGAAATATTCCTGAAGAACGAATTCCTGCCAGGACTGGCACAGATGTCTGAGTGTTATGGCATCCCTTGATAGGAGCAAGGCTTGCTTAATGGCACGGAGTCAGTCGCTATGCAAGAATGAGGGCGTCCGTCACCATCCTGCACTTGGGACTTTGCTCGTGGCAGTTTGGGCAAAAGGTAGGCCTCTATGCAGCAGTGGCTGGTGAAGCAGTTTGCTGGATGGAACAGCCAGGAGCTACTGCTGCTGTGGGGAGAATCAAGAGCTGAAAAAAATTGCTGCCCTCATATGGAAGAACTGGAAGGTGGCAAGGAAGCTGGGGGATGCCCCTATACTGCTGACCTTAGTGAGGGCAGAAAACAGCACAACTGCTGACTGAAGCACCTTCTGCCTCTCCTGATGCCTCCTGGTAGTTCCAGGTCAGCTGAGGAAACCCTTGATTGTCCTGCAGCAGCAGCTGGTGGTTCTACCTGGCAAACAGCTTTGTTTCAGGAGAGGGGCCATGGCTCAATGGCAGAGCATCTGCTTTGCATACAGAAGTCCACAGGTTCAATTCCCGGCATCTTGTGTTAAAAGGATCAGGCATTTGGAGATGTGAAAGCCCCTTGCCTGATACCCTGGAAAGCTGCTGCCAGTCAGAGTACACAATACTGACCTTGGCAGACTAGTGGTCAGACTCAGTGTAGGGCAGCTTCTTGTGTTCATATGCTTCACCAGTGGCTGTTGCCAGAACTGGTCTAATCCCGTAAAAGGACACCTGAACTACTTGCTGTCAGTACTTCGGTAGTTCCATCCTAGAGGTGAAAAAATAATTGAAATCAAGGAGCACAATTCTCAATGAGTTGGTAATGCTGTGCTTTGGCTGTATAGCCCTTGTTATAGGTGGGCCTTATGTGATGGAATGTGCCCTCATAGAAAACACAATGTTTTCTGCATATAGAAAAGTAGCACATTGAGGAGATGGCTAGGCTAGAACCTTTCTCCAAAACATAAGATTTCTATATGGAGAGATTTCTATATGGAGAGATTTCTTGTGTTGTGTGTGTTGGTGGTGTTCCAAATTGCTCTCTTGGGGTGCAGCTAACAAAACTTTAATAGCCAACTTCATCATCTTTCAACAAGGGATGCTCACATTTCTTTTTAAAATGTGCCTACCTAGTTCTGCTGCCCCAACCTGAATGGCCCAGGCTAGCCCAGTCACATCAGACCTTGGAAGCTAGACATGGTCAGCCCTGGTTAGTATTTGGACGGGAGACACCTGAGGAAGTCCAAGGGTGCTGTGCAGAGGGAGGCAATGGCAAACCACCTCTGTATGCCTCTTCTCTTGAAATCCCTACAGGATTGCCATAAGTTGGGTGCAACTTGATGTCACTTTCCACTACCAAGTACTTCAAGAACATTTGAACTTTGATCTTACCTAGGTTGAGGTCAGATGGGCAGTTTGAAGTGGGAGGGAGTCGTGGCAAAAAAGACCCGGAACAAACTGTTCTGGGTTTTCCCGTTCACACTGCAGCGACTGATGCGGGAGCATACCAGGAGGAGGCGCAAGGGAGTGTTCACACTGTTGGTCCGGAGGCACAGCTGTAAGGCATGTCTTTCTTTTTTTGTAATCTGGAGATAAGTGCTTATGTGCATGAGTGCATAAACGCATAAAATGCGGCTTTTGGTGCGGGATGGATGCGAGATAATCCCGCTTTCCAGGGTTTTTTACCACTTTCACCAGGTATCTTTTAAACTTGGGAGCAAAGCGTTACAAGACAGGTTGAGTAGGGGTGGGGAACATCGGACAGATGGGCCTGTGTGAATGGCCCATTTAATCCGGTTGTGAAACGTTCCTCACATGCGCCTATATCGGGGCAAACTGCCCATATGAACTCAGCCCTAGAGTCTTCAAGTCATTTGTAAGACATATAGATTGCAAACTAAGATTGAATGTGGAGTGATAAAGGGCATCTTTTTAAAATGGCAGGTCCCTTGCCCATAGGAAATATCTGGGGAAATACTTATGGGGCAGGGGGTCCTGATGGTTACTATCCATGCAAAACAATTGTGATTATTTTGGGTCCCATCCATTCCAGTTGGTGTTCTACTGTTGTTTTGAGAATTTAAACTAATAGTTCCCCAACATAAAAAGACCTCTTCATTAAAAGCCAGTGCAACGATATCCATGCTAAGTCATAGGAGAGGATTGGCAAGCTAAGTTTCGTTTCTTTGTATTTCACTTCACTGCTTGCCATGATACAGGGGGGAGGGAATTCCTGAGGGGAGTGCATGGGGTATTGTGAGTGAATGCTTGTAGTAGACATAACCATTTCCTTAAGGTGTGCCCCAATGCCAATTCCCATGAGAGCTGACCTTGGAGACTCTTCTGCCATGCTAGAACAGATAAGGCACTGTATGGCTGAGTTCAGACTGGCAGTTTGGCCCGATATAGGCACGTTTCACAAACGGATTAAAGGGGCCGGTTCACACAGCCACAGCTGTCAGGCGTTCCCCAGCCATACTCAACTCATCCTATGACGATTCCCTACCGCGTTAAAAAAGTACCAGGTGAAAGCCATAGCAACCCCTGGAGGGCACGCTGATCCTGCTTCCAGGAAGTGTGCACGCTAAAAGCTGCAAACAAGCTGCATTGCTGCAGTGCTGCACCTATGCGCATAGGTGCATGTCACCAGAGTGGGGGGGGGGAAGCTGCTTACAGCCGCCTCCACCAGGGGTGGGCCAACAGTGTGAACACTCCCTTGCGCCTCCTCCCCAGTATGCTCCCGCAGTAGGTGCAATGCGACCGGGAATCCCCGGCACAACTTGGTCCGGGTCTTTTTGCCCCGCCTCCCTTGTGCTTCATACTGCCAGTCTGAACTCAGCCTATATCTGTCAGGGTTGCCATAGTGACCTAGGGGCTGGATGATGACGTATGCATGAGATGTGGGGTGTCAATTGCCTTACCTTTAACCGGAGGATGGATTCTACTGCATTACATTCATATTGATTCCCCCACCTCAAACTCTGCCCTCCCCAGGCACTGCACCCAAGCCTCTAGGAATTTTCCAAGCTGGAATTGGCAACGCTCGTAGTACCTGATATATAGCACTACACTACTCTACAGTTCTCTTTGTATAACATATGGATTGTTTTATATTTCTCCAGACTTGACTGGTCCTGGTTACATTTATCCTCAAAGACTAGAAAAAAGAGCACAGCTTCCAATGTATTTGCGCTTCTTTTGAAGTCCCTGGGCTTTATGTACAAAAACTATCTCTCTAGTACATTTTATCCGGCCCTTCTTCCAAGGACTTCAGGGAAAGTATACATGGTATTCTCTTCTCCATTTTACCGCCTGTGAGCTACACTGGATCCCTCGATGCCTGCCTGAGTGCCATGTCTTAACATTACATTGTAAGCGTCATATGAATGCGGGAGGAGGTGTGCAGTTTCCTGTGTGGGAGAAAATGAACAGAGCATCCAAAGAACTGAATTAGAGGAAGGGGGGAAATCATTGTGCTGGGGCACCATGAGCATTGCCCCTAACTCTGGGTTCACCGCTCCAATGCTGCTGAGACATAGTCAGAAGCTGTGCTTACTACTCATGAACTCCAAGGAGAATTAGCAACTCTGCCCAGCTTGGTCACCCTGGCTCCCATACTCTTAGACCAACAGGGGCAGAGCATGTAAAGGAATCCTGAAAGAGGCATGCAGGGCAGGTCCCAGCAGGAAGGGTGGAGTTTTCACCTTCAAGAGGGTCAAAATACTCTGTTGCCAGTTAAGTGAAGACTGCAGCCTGCAGACATAAGAACATAACCCAGCATCCTCTTTCACAGTTGCTCTAGAGATCCAAACAAGCAGGGCAAAGAAGCTAAGGACCTTCCCTGAGGCTGCCTCTTAGCACTGGTATTCAGAGGTTTGCTGCCAGTATATACAGAGGGTCCCTTCTAGCCATTGATGGGCCTCTCCATGAATACAGAAGGCTGCATGCTAAGGCAGAAACCTGACTGGACTGGCCCAGAGAGTGGGGGGGGGGACTCAGGGCTTCCCGAGGGAGGGGAAGATCCACATCTCAGAGTAGAGAGACTTTAGGATGCTCCCTTTCTTTGGTTGGCATTTCTTTCTGTTTTGGTTCTCTTCTTATTAAAGGCAGAAGCACATATTATCAATGGGACAGCGAGGGTGCCCTACCACTGTCTGTTTCTGTGGGTCATGCACAATTGATAACAGCCACAATCCAAAGTGTAGAAATCACCCCCATGGCCTGTGCAATAGATGGCGATAGCTAGGAGGTCTTCCTGCCTCCATTTAACCCTCACAGTAGCCCTATGAGGTAGAGCAATTGACATGTGAAGTAAGATCATACTATCTACGCTATTCATTTAATTAATTAATTTTAAATATTCCTACCTT
>NW_015164219.1:101276-104975 GCF_001447785.1 Gekko japonicus
GCATAATTTAGACAAACAAACAAGAAGAAAAATACCAAGGAAAATTCCCAGTTCCTGGACTGGTCTTGGATACAGTGGGCCAGCTCACTCAGGGCTACGGACTGCGAGCTGTGGACTAAGAAGCAAGAGCAAGAGACCTTTACTTGCATGTCAGGCCATGCCCAAGATTAAACACCTTTATCAGGGAGGGAAACAGAATCTCAGCCCCGATCTTCTTCTGCAGGCAGGCAGGTTCCCAAGATTCCCCTCCTCTGCTACATTATTTTTAACTAGCCTAGGCAAAAACAAACCAAGAATGACTTGAAGAGAGTTGCTCTGGAAGGTCTACAGAGTTGTTCTCCAGAGTTGCTCTGGAAGTACCACAGTTGGGACTGGGGCTAATTTTCAGTTTTTCACATAGGGTTGTGTTTTGTTTTGTTTTGCTCCTGCAGCTTCCTTATCTGCAGCTTCTTCAGGTGCCTAACAAGAGTCCACTTTCTTTACTTACCTTGGTCTGTAAACTTCAATGTAGATTTTATATCCTCAGCTCACTAGTTCTACCTGCAAGGTGTTCATCTGGGTAAAACCTCTAAACTCTCTCTTCCTGTTGGACTAGAACTTAATGAAATCCAGAGTCTACCAGATTCCAGACGTTTTCCACATGCTTTCTCGCTGATCCCTCAGACTTAGGAATGCGGAAGTGTATCATCAGGGAAAGCTCAACCTAAGATTAATTTTGGAGACAACATTAAGGTAGCAACTAATTACACTGTTTGGCTACCCCTTCCCCCCAATGTGTATCTGTGTCATGGAATATACAGTTTCCCAATTTTCCATGGTCCTCTCATCACAATAAAAGTTGAATGGAAAATAATGATATACCAGAATGAGGAGATATAAAATGCAGTTTGGCTTGAGACATTTCCTTGAATTACTCTGGAATATTTAATTTTTATTTCTTACTTAGACTAAATAAATACACAAGTTCTCAGAGGACCTATGGACAAAAACACAGAGACCTGCAAGATTGTTTCTCCCTCCCCCACCCCATTTTGGTTTTCAGTCTTCCCATAAATTAGAGCATCCGATGTCCGCAACTCCGGTGAAGCTAAACAGTTACCATAGTAACACCAGAGGCTTTGTAAAGGTGGTCCACATGATGTAAACCACTAATATGCCTGTCACCCCAAACAGTTGCATGTTTCTTCTGCATAGTTTATTCGGTATTTAAATCTGTTTGTAGCACATGCAGATTTAGCTCTTCCAAGTCCAACTCGGAAAAGCTGTGCATTTTTTTTAACTGCCTCCCTTTCAGCATATCTGTTTCCATGTCAACAGCTCACGCTGATAAAGAATTGACATTCGCATTGCAATCGGAGGTACGGGGTACCGAGCAAGTATTAAAAGAAATCCATATTCCTCACGGTGCTGATCTCCAAGTTAGTTACGCTAAATTATTTGGAATCTCCACACACAAATGGGCAAGGGAATAAGCAATTGATTGTGAGAAATTCCATGAGAATAGATTTCTTCCAAGATTTTTCTGTGCCAAGATGCAGAAATTCTGGGGAGGGGTGGTGGTGGGGATATCTTTTATACTTGGTTTCTATAGTTGATGGAAACCCCAGCGTTAAAATTAATTCTACTGTTAGTTTATGAAGATGATGCAAATAAAGACAGCTCCAGGTAAAACAGCAACTAGCCTATCTCAGTGCTTGACACGCCAATAATGGGAAGAACTAATTATTTCTTTAACAAGGAGATGAATTGGTATGGGTAAAATTCCACACTTCCTAATGATGACAACAGATTTGTGTTTTTGGAGTATGTTAAGCAGGGAACTTCAAGGCAGTTTGGAAAACAGTAATTAATTAATTATCACTCACAGCAGCCTCCTGAGGTATTTAGGTATAATTATTGCCAGCTGATAAAAAAGGGGAAGTTGCTCGCCCAGTTTCTCATGGAAAAGCAGCAAATGCTTTCTCCTTTTCCCTGGAACAATGAGCATGAAATACCCCTGAACATGAACACACACGAACACCTCTTTAAAAAAAAAACGCAATCTCTGCCAAAGCACCAAGGTTTGGTAGTGTGAGACTGATCTTTTGTCTTCAAACTGCTGCTGGGCTGATGCTTCAAACAAGTTCCAGAACAGTTGCTTAACCCTTTCGGGAGCCTCCACCTGCTTTACTAGCCAGCTACTATCAACATACAAGTCACCTATTGCATCTTAAACAACTTTACGGGGCAATCATTCTTATGATGTGACTCATTGGTAGAGCATCTACATGGCACGCAGAAGGTCCCAGGTTCAATCCCCAGCATCTCCAGTTAAAAGGATCAAGTAGTAGATAATGGAAAAAACCTCTGTCTAAGACCCTAGAAAGCTGCTGCCAGCCTGAGCATTCTGACTTGGATGGAGCAGTGGTCTGATTTAGTATGAGGCAGCTTCGTATGTTTGTGATTTCTGTATAGGATTGGAACCTGTGTACAGATATCTCATTCTGTATATTTAAGACTCAGTGTGTGAACACCTATGTTCATTTTAAGTCAAAAACACAATTGTTTGTATAGCATAAATGATGATGTCATACTGTTCTATATAGGTACATATTAAATAAATTTAAAAAACAGCATTAGAAATTAAGGTACCTTTCATACAGGGTTTGTAACTACTCTAGATTCCAGCGGCAAACAGATTTTGTTAATGATTTTGCACACGTTAAGGATAAAATGCTGTCCTGTTGTAGTTAATGAAGCCTTAATCTGGATTTT
This sequence comes from Gekko japonicus, assembly GCF_001447785.1. NCBI lineage: Eukaryota > Metazoa > Chordata > Lepidosauria > Squamata > Gekkonidae > Gekko > Gekko japonicus. The sequence continues at coordinate 104,031 of NW_015164219.1, forward strand.
CCAAATCCTGTTTAGATCTTTTTTGTTGTTGTTAAATTGCTCTTTATTCCTTAGGTGTGTGAAACCTTTAAAAATCTATTTGACTTCAGATGTCAAAGAAAATCTAAAGAGCCCTATGAAAAAGGAACTTAAAGGAATTCTTCATGCCACTTCTGAAAGTTTCTTAAATCTGCCGTTTGGACGATCAGTCTGAAAATGAATATGGGCTGTGCAACTAGAACTTTACTAATTAAAACAGTCATTTGGATTGATTTCCTCAAATAACTCTGATAGTAGGAAAAGGGGAAGACCCAACATGAGATGGGTCATCTCAATGAAAGAAGCCACAGCCTTAGGTTTGCAAAACCTGAGCAAGGCTGTTTTGGACTAATTCATAAGGTTGCCATAAGTCTGAAGTGACTTGAGAGCACATAATGTGCATTAAAGAAATTGACTCAAGTTTTTAAAATGGCAAGATAGCTGAATCTTTCTTTGTGCTCCTTGCAAAATAAGAGAAGTGCATTGTTAATCAAATACTTGCCCGTTGCTTTTCTTATATATGGACATATCTCATTTCAGAAGAATTCTGCGATCTGCTAAACTCTGGAGAGGACAGGAGGCAAACTCTGTGGCCTCATATTTTTGCTGAAGAAGAAAATGTTGATCATAATACATTAATAGTCTGGATCAGGTTCAGAGATGAAAGAAACCTGCACAAGGTGCACAGATGTTCAGTTAATGAGTCCGGGGTCACTGTATTAGATAATGAACTGCATCCCAAACAACTAAGAACATAAGACAAACCCTGTTGGATCAGGCTAAAAGTCCATTTATACCAGCACCCCCCCCCCCAACAGTGGCTAGCCAGATGCTTCCAGGAAGTATCTGGCATTTGGAGATATGTCTCTATAAAGCAGAGGTCATTTCGGGGGGGGGGGGCGCGGGGGATCGCAGTTCCCCCGGGGG
>NW_015164219.1:106280-148595 GCF_001447785.1 Gekko japonicus
CGAAAGAGCGACTCCCCCCTAGTGCGCCCTAAAGCGCCCCGGATCCGAGCTCCTCTCTTCTGAGGGGCTCGTTAGGGTCTCCGCTCGCGCGGATTCCCTCCTCCACCGCGGGCGGGCGAGGCGCCCTCGGGAGCGACCCGAGGAAGCGTCCGCCATGCGTGGGAGCCAGACCGGAAGCCCCCCTAGCTCTTTTTCTACGAAACGACCCCTGCTACAAAGTAGGGCTGCTAGCTCTGGTCTGGGAAATTCCTGGAGATTTGGAGGTAGAGCCCAGGGAGGGCAGGGTTTTTTAGGGGGAAAGGGAACTCAGCAGAGATGTGATGTCATAACAGTTCACCTTCCAAAGTGGCCATTTTCTCCAGAGGAACTGATCGCTACCATCTGGAGATCAGCTGTAATTCTGGGAGATCTTCAGGCTCCAGCTCCACCTAGATGTTAGCAACACTGCTAAAATGGAAGTCCACTTAGCTATCCTGGATAATAGTCATTGATAGGCACACCCTTAATGAAATAATCAAATCTGGTGGTAATACCATAGGTGGCAATGAATTATGTCAAGAAGTACCTTCTTTTGTCTAGCTTGAGTCTACTGGACTAATCAACAAAATTTGTGTAAAATATCCTGGCTTTACTACTGTAAAAGTCTCCCTGTGAAAACTGACTTAAAATTCTCACTGGTCCAAGATGCAGCAGCCAGGTTATTGCTGGAGGCTTAATTCAGGAATTGTATCTTCCCTGTGCTGAAAGACCTGCACTGGTAATGTGTACTCCCATCTGTCTCTGGGCGCTATTCAAAGGGGTGGTTCTTACCTTTAAGGCCCCAGATAGGGGGTACTTTCAGGACCTCTTCCTCCCATATTGTCCAGTCCACCAGAACAGATGCTTTTCTCATGGCCTACACTCTGTGCCTTCACCTACAGAGGTGAGGTGTATGGTGACCACAGGCAGGGGTTTTTCAGAAGTGACCTTGTCTGATGAATGCCTTCCCCTTCGAGGCTAGTGTGTTTTCTTAACCTATTAGAAGTCTTCCCAACCTCCTTTTAACCCTCACTGAAGTCAAGTAGAATGCCAGTAATGGGTAATAAAGTGGAATTACAGGTTTAATAACCCCCATTTTGCCATCCAGATGTTCAGCAACTGAAAAGGGACTTTTATAAAAAGCTATGAGGGTTGTGTGTTTTTTCCCCTTCAAGAAGCTATGGGGGTGGTCAGATAAAAAGTAGTTTCCTTAATAAAGCAGGTATAGAAACCAGTAATATCCTTCCTGGCTAACAAAGACGAAAGTAAGAATTTGTCTCTTACAGAAAACACTGTCTTGTGGGCTTTTAATGGAATTATAATGGCTACTTTCTTCTATCTAGGGCTGATAATGTAGTGAAAATGCAGGTGTTTCTGGCATTCACTGCTGCGCTGTATTCAGCATCAGACTAGCCTTCGGCCTCCATTGGTCTCAAACCCTGCTGAGGAGAACAATGGTCCAAGCAGTGGCAGAAATAGATGCCAATGAACATGCATATGATGCCTCAGGTGGCACCTCGTTTGTTAACAACCTAATGAATATGAATGCTAATAATAGCAAAGTGCAACCACCTTCCTGTAGCAGACCAAAGACAGCATTGTAGGGTTCGGAAAGGAAAATGTGTGAGCATACAAGAACATGATGCTTGATTAAGACAAGCCACTTTAGCTAGACAGTCTCATGTTTGTACTGTTTATGTCATTCAGCAATAAGGATTTAATTGAAAAGTCCTTTTACCATCTCTCACAGGCCTTTGGATAGCAGACCTTCCCTTGTTTACAGACTGCCCCCTTACCTAAAAATACTTCTCACATACAACAATGGACTACCTAACTGATATATTAACTCTGGGCCAACTTTGTCCTTGTATATAGTCAAGCAATGTGATCTCAGGACCTAAGCACAACATTGGATATCCTAACATTATGAGCTAGTGTGGTGTAGTAGTTAGTGTGTTGGCTATGGGCGCTCGGGAGAGGACGGACATGGTGGCTGTTTGGGTGGCTGGGCGAGACTCCACTACGGTGTCCTCGAATTGTGGGGCATGCTCGCCCTGGCACCACATCTGTGGGTGGGCATCAGAGACCACGGCCAGCGGCCCCGGCATGAGTGGCGGCTGGCTCAGGCTATGGCTGAGGGAGTGTGAGTGTGGCCACAGCAAAGCAGCTCTCTCTTCGAATTGCAGGGCACGTTCATTCCAGCGGTGCCTCTGTGGGCGAGGGTAGAAACCGCGGCCAGTGGTCAGCGTCCCCGGTGTGAGTGGCGGCCGCCTCAGCCTATGGCTGACGGGGCGCATCGAGTGTGGTCACCCCAAATTAGCTTTATAATATAGAGAGATTTATTGTATGGCAGAGTATAATAATATAAAATACATAACCAAGTTGATACATCGGTTATGCAAACCGATTGGACAATCCCCCTAAATACTTATATCAGAATCTTAAATCCAGTCAATCACTGCTGATCAGAATTAGTCGTTGCACTGTATATTATGGTTTTACTGTTTTAATTGTTATTTTAATTATTGTTTTAATGGTATTGTATTGAAACTGTTGTGAACCATCCCGTCCGCAGGGAGAGTGGTAGACAAATCTAACAAATAAATACACAACTAAATAAAGCTGGGGAAGAGTTCGATGAGCTCTGTCACATCTCTCTGGAAAACATGTTGCTTACATTCCTGTGACAGATGGAAAATAGTTTGGCGGGCTTCACCACAATCGCATTCGGGTCCTGGTATTTTGCCCCATTTAAACGACAGATCTGCACAACTGGCCAAAGCCTGTTTGTATTCTGTTAGCCATCTTCCATACTTTACGTGGCAAGTCAAACCCTGTGGGCCTCTTGTTGGTGTTTATCAGGTTATACATATCGGGTGGAACTGATTGCATCCATGTTCATAACCAGGGGTCGTTTCGTAGAAAAAGAGGTGCAGGAGCTCATTAGCGTAACTCATTAGCATAACAGGGACCAGGGACCAGCCTACCTGAGGTGCAGGAGCTCATTAATTAGCATAACTCATTAGCATAACAGGGACCAGGGACCAGCCTACCTGAGGGACCGCCTTTCCCCACATATGCCCCCAAGAGCACTACGGTCCAGGACTCAGAACCTGCTGGATGTGCCAGGTCCCTGGGTTATCAAACTGGTGACGACCAGGAACAGGGCATTTTCTGTGGCGGCTCCTATCTGGTGGAACGAGCTCCCAGAGGAGATCAGGGCTCTGTGGGACCTAGCACAGTTCCGCAGAGCCTGCAAAATGGAGCTCTTCCACCAGGCGTTCGAATAGGAGCCGCCATCACCATGGTACCATCTATGCCCCAAGCCTTGTGGACAGGGTCACCACGATGTGGGCACTTGAAAGGAGGATGAGACTTCAGGAGATTGCCATCTTGTTCTTAGGTATGTGAGCACCAGATACTGTTTGTATGTATGATGTTTTAATATTTGATATTATTTAATATTTTTAATGTTTTATTGTTGTATTATATCGGCAATATGCCTTGTAAGCCGCCCTGAGCCTACGGGGAGGGCGGGATAAAAATCTAAATAATAAATAAATAAATAAATAAATACTTGCATATGTCACACCCCCTGACATCACCGGAAGTGTATCAGAAGGCAACACCCACCACTCAGGCTCCACTGGACTGTTTTGGATTGCTAGCTATTGGGGGGGGGCATGCAGATCTGTCCTCGCAGAGGAGGGAGAGCTTGTACCTGAATAAAACTTGGTCTTTAGTTGCCACTGGACTCTTTTGGATTGCTAGCTATTGAGGGGGGAACATGCAGATTTGTCCTCGCAGAGGAGGGAGAGCTTGTACCTGAATAAAACTTGGTCTTAAAGGTGCCACTGGACTGTTTTGGATGGCTAGCTATTGGGAGGCGGCGGGACGTGCAGATCTGCCCTCACAGTGGAGGGAGAGCTTGTACTTGAATAAAACTTGGTCTTAAAGATGCCCCTGGACTGTTTTGGATGGCTAGCTATTGGGGGGGGGGACGTGCAGATCCACCCTCGCAGAGGAGGGAGAGCTTGTACCTGAATAAAACTTGGTCTTAAAGGTGCCACTGGACTGTTTTGGATGGCTAGCTATTGGGAGGCGGGGGACGTGCAGATCTGCCCACACGGTGGAGGGAGAGCTTGTACTTGAATAAAACTTGGTTTTAAAGGTGCCACTGGACTGTTTTGGATGGCTAGCTATTGGGGGGGGGACGTGCAGATCTGCCCTCACAGAGGAGGGAGAGCTTGTACCTGAATAAAACTTGGTCTTAAAGGTGCCACTGGACTGTTTTGGGCCGGGGGGAGCTCTGCAACTTACCTGGCTGCTTCTTGCTCTGACTGAGGGCTGCTGGGAGCTGGGGGCGGGGCTTGTTGCATGTACCCGCCCCCTGGGCTCTTTACTGCCGGAGCTCCGCTCCTGTGCGCTCCTGCAGGAAATGACCCCTGTTCATAACCATTCACTCCCTAGATCAAAATGTGTGCAGATCTTATTACTGGGTGTTGGGATCTTAGTCTGGATAGACCTGTCTCAGCCATGTCTTTGTGGATGAGCAACTCTCTGTTTTCAATGATCTTTCAATATTCACGAAGAAGAGAATCTTGTCTTTGGAGATGTGCAGGAGCAATGTGGCACAATGTGGGTAGCCAAAAGGTCAGAGTGGGTTTCATAATCCACTGATGGTTTTCATTGTTATATTGAGTTGGACATCAAGTTTGTGGACATGGGAGCTGTTGAGCCACACTGAAGTACCATATTCCATGGTACTTATACATCAACCCCAAAGCTTAGCATCTAAGTGTTGTAGCAGACACACCTCAAGTTATATCATGTAATTTTTGGAGAATGTTGTTTTGTGTGCGCATTTTCGCTGCTACATTGGTAAGATGGTACTTAGCTGTTTTTGTGGCTTTCATGGGAAAAGAAAGCAAGGGTTTAAAGGGACTTGGAGTTCCTTTAACCCTCTGCTTTCTGCTCTATCCACGAACCACCACAAACTGCTTTAAAAGTTTGTGGAAGTTCATGATGGTAGATCTGTCACAAACTTCAGTTTATGAACCACAAACAGGGCAAAATCCATGACAAATTTTGCTTTGTGGTTTGGTTCGTGCCATCCCTAATTCCTAGAGCATCACTATGTGTCAGCAAGCTGCCATTCTGTTTTCTGTGACCTCTGTGTACATATTCTTTCCCTGTTGCACCCGGCTTGGTTTCTATCATCCTACTCCTGCGTTGGAATGCAAAAGATAACTGCTGGAGGTTGTGTGGGGGAGAAGATGCTGTAATGCTTGGCTATTGCTTTTCCCATGACTACTGCACCTGTGTTATGTCTAATATCCTGCCTGGTTCCCATGGACTGGGCGCGCAACCGTTCCATTAGCCCGCCAGCGGGAAAGTTATTCATTGGACCTGTATCTCTTTGAAGTTCCTTTATTATGCTTGATCTAACTGTGTATCCCCAGTTCTAACAAAGAACGTGTTTGAGTATGTCGTCAACGCTTTGAAATAAATTTTGCTTTTCTTAAAACGTGGATTTATTCTCGATGCTTGGGGATCCAACATATTGTTAGAACTCTCTTTTTCCTATCGTTCCGAATCTGGCGAGATCATGAGCGGAATTGAGGGAAACCTACCTACCACGGAGGGGGACTCTGGATCGGTCCCACAAACCTCCGCGTCTTTGGTGTTCACGACTGCAGCCTCGTTGGAGGGTGCCGTGGGGGGAGCGATTCCCCGCCTGCCTGCACATCTGTCTTGGCCGCCTCCGACCCCTTCGCAATGGGGTCCGCGGAAGACTCACCAGCAGGATGATTGGACTATGTACAACACCCAGGGCACCCGTGAGGTGTACTCCCGTCGGGGGAGCGGATTACGTGAGAGTCTATTTGACAAGGGATTGTTCCCGGAGCCGGGGGCTACCTCGGAGAAGGGGAGCCCCGAGCGGGACCTCGAGGAGTGGATGTTCGAGCCGTCGGGACCGCGGGGCCACGCAGGAGATGAGGAGGGCACCGGAGTCTTCCCAACGGAAGAGGACTATGACCCACCCCCGGACTACCGCCCTCGGGACCCCATCCCGGAAGAAACCACCGGGGAACGACTAGCAGAACTGGAAGACTCGGTGAGAGACTTGTTGCGGGCATTCCAGGATGTGATGGAAGGTCTGCCGGGAATGATGGACGTTCGAATGGCTAATTTCCTTGACGCACACGCCGCGCAGCAACAAGTTGCTCCTGCACCGGGACTTCCCGCGCCGCCGATGCCTGCTCAACCGCTGACGGGACCACCGCTGCAAGCACCGGGAGTTCCAGCGCAGCAGGTCCCTGTACAGCCGCCAGTGAGACCGCCTCTGCAAGTGCCTGTGCAACCGCCGATGCCGGGGGGTCCGCCGGTGCCGGGTCTGCCGCCACCACTGAGGCCAATGCCAGCGGGGCCACCGGTTGTGCCGGGTTTCCCTCCCAGGGGAGTTCCGGCTCAGCTGGGCCCGTTGGTAAGGCCTCCACGGCCCAGACCCAAGGATCTACTGGAGGCTACCTTCGACGGCAACCCAGATGAACTCGCTTTCTTCACGGTGAGGGTGCATAAATTCGTAGAAGAAAGTCGACACCTGTTCCGAAATGAAGCTGGTCTTATTGATGTCATCTCGGCAAGACTGAAAGGAGACGCCGCCACATGGTATGTTGGACTGCACAATGACCGCGGTCCGGAACTTTTGAATTTGCGAGCATTCATGTGGGCGCTGCGGGCGAGATTTGAAGATGTCAACGCGAGTCAAAGGGCTAAAGCGTTTCTCCGCACCTATCGCCAGAACAAGAAGTCGGTTCGCGAGTACACTCTGGAATTCCACAAGCAAGCCGCAAAGCTCCGAGACTACCCTGACCATATATTAGCTGAGATGTATCGCTTGGGTCTCAACGCAGATATCCGAGAAACGGTTCTGAAAACTGTCAACCCTGTCTCCCTAATGGCCTGGACCCAGGAAGCTGAAAATGCGGAAGACCGGCTCACCACCATCAAACTCGACCTGGCTGCTACGACCAACAGACCCGCCGCTGCCGGTGCCTCCAAACCCAAGCCTCAACGCCTGTCGGAATCAGCACGAGAACTACGTATGAAGATGGGGCTCTGTCTCAAGTGCGGGGAGAAGGGGCACTTCGCTGTGGATTGTGGCAGCCGTAAAGTACAGCCGCCTACTCCAAGCCCGAAGACACCGCTGACGGGGAAGAAGGGAATGGCTAAACCGCGTTTCTCCAAAGCTTTGCAGGCGGCCCAAGGCTCGGAGGGGAACGATCCGTCTGCTGCCGAGTCAGAAGAAGAGGTGGTGCCTGAAACGGCGGAAAACGACAACGGCCTGTTGTGAGAGGCGCAAAACGACAAGGCCATTCTAATGCTGCGCCCAAGGTGGTGAGAGAAACCCCTTCCCTATTTTTCGTGACTGTCTCATTAATGAATCCGCTCCTGGGAACCCACGTTAGGGTGAGAGCGTTGATTGATTCTGGGTGTGGGAGGGATCTCATCAGCCCTAGAGTGTTGTTGGCACTGGAAGCGGGGATAGCCCCCTTGAAGTCTCCCATCATTTTTACCCAGATGGATGGGGCACCCATGGAACCTTGTACGCACGAGACTATGGCTTTGCGGCTGGGGGCGGGCGATCATTGGGAATCCAGATCCTTCATTGTCACCCCTAAATCGCAATTCGACTTAGTTCTGGGGAGTCCCTGGTTGTTTACCCATGACCCTTACATCTTGTGGGAAGAAGGGGTTGTCAAGTTTGTGTCGGCTAAGTGTGTAAATCACTGCTGGGTGGACTCGTGGGGGGACCAGCCGACCGCGCAGTTCCCCTGCGGCACTTTGCAACCGGAAGAGTTAGCTTCTTTGCCTCGAGAGTATAGAGACTTGGCGAAAGTGTTTGGCGAAGAGGAAGCTAACGAATTGCCCCCCCATCGCTCGACTGACTGTGCTATTGAACTTTTGCCTGACTGTAAATTGCCCAAAGGTAAAATTTATGCGATGGGGCCGGCTGAGAAAGTTGAACTGCGGAACTTTATTGATAAAAACCTAGCCCGAGGTTTCATTCGCCCGGCTTCCTCCCCTTTCGCCGCGCCTGTACTTTTCCGAAAGAAGAAAGACGGGGGGCTCAGATTGTGCACTGATTATAGGGGTCTGAATGCTGTTTCTTTATCCAATGCTTACCCCCTCCCGCTAATCAAGGACTTGGTAGCTGAGGCCACCAAGGGCAAAATCTTCTCGAAACTTGACCTCCGGGATGCATATTTCCGTGTGCGCATCCGGGAGGGGGATGAAAGCAAGACTGCATTTAATACCCCTTTGGGGCAGTTTGAGTACCTCGTTATGCCCTTCGGCCTTCAAGGGGCTCCGGGGGTCTTCATGAACCTTATCAATGAGGTCCTACATGAGTTTCTATTCAAGGGAGTGGTCCTTTACCTTGATGATGTGTTGCTGTACTCTCAGGACCTCCCGTCGCATATTAAATTGGTGCGCAAGGTCCTTAAACGACTTTATGAACACCACTTGTTTGCAAAGCTGTCAAAATGTGAATTCCACAAGACATGCATTGACTTTTTGGGCTATCGCATCTCTGGGGGGACGGTTGAAATGGACCCTGCTAAAATTCAAGCTGTACTTGACTGGGAGCCCCCCAGGACCCGCAAACAATTGCAAATGTTCCTCGGATTTGCCAATTTTTACAGAAATTTCATCCAGAATTTCGCTCAAATTGCCCTTCCCCTGACTGATTTGCTCAAAACCAAGGGAAAGGGGTTTGATGCTACGAAACCAGGCGCCCCGCTTAAATGGTCCCCTGCTTGCGCAGAGGCTTTTGAGAAACTTAAACTGATGTTCACCTCTGAGCCAGTGCTGGCGCGCCCTGATGAAACTAAGAAATTCATTGTCCAAACTGATGCCTCGGATGTGGCAATGGGGGCCGCGATTTTGCAGGAGGGGGAGGATGGTCGTTTACATCCCCTCGCATTTGTGTCTAAAAAGTTTTCTGACGCTGAACGAAACTGGGGGATTTGGGAAAAGGAGGCGTCAGCAATCCGGCTGGCTCTCTCCACGTGGAGGCAGTGGTTGGAGGGGGCGCAACTGCCATTTGAAGTCTGGACTGACCATAAGAATTTGGAGATGCTGAAATCCCCCCGTTCTCTCAACGCTAAGCAACTTCGTTGGGCGGACTTCTTTGCTAAGTTTCGATTCACTCTTCGTCATTTCCCTGGGGCGGCGAATTCCCTGGCTGACGCGCTTTCACGCCTCCCACAACATGACAGTCAGCGTGAGATCATCATGGACTCTGTCTTTTCCCCCTCCCATCTGGGGGGGGCCGTGGTCACCAGGGCGCAAGCGCGGGCAATTCCACACTCTGATGAGACTACGCCTTCCCTTTTCCCTGTGGGGGGGGGGGCCTGGGTCCAAAAATATCTGTCTGCTTTGACTGTTGAGGATGATGCCTCCCTGACAACGTTGCCTGATTGTGTCCGTAGCCCTGATGGTCTGATTTATTCTGGAGACAAACTGTATGTGCCTATTTCAATGAGGAGGGAGGTGATGGAGTCTGCTCATGGTTCGAAACTGGCAGGGCATTGGAGTTTTGTTAAATCTCTACAACTCATCCGCAGACAGTTCTGGTGGCCACATATGCGCAAAGACCTCTTGATGTTTGTTCGGTCCTGCCAAACATGTGCCTTGACTAAACCCAGATTGGGCAAGCCTCCTGGTCTTCTACAGCCACTCCCTACTCCATCGAGACCATGGGAAGTGGTATCCATGGATTTTATTACTGACCTCCCTGCGAGCAAAGGGAACACTATCATTTGGGTGGTTGTTGATTTGTTTTCTAAACAAGCTCATTTTGTACCTTTTCCTTCCTTGCCTACAGCTCAAAGGTTGGCGAAATCGTTTATGTCTCACGTGGTGAAAATTCATCAATTACCTACTAAGTTAATTTCTGACAGGGGGACCCAATTTGTTTCTAAATTTTGGAGGGAACTTCTTTCCATTTTAGGGGTGGAACAAGGACTCAGCAGCGCGTATCATCCCGAGACTGACGGACAAACGGAACGAGTTAATCAGACCCTGGAACAATATTTGCGTTGTTTTACTAATTATCAACAGAATGATTGGTGTGACTTATTGCCTCTTGCTGAATATTGTTATAATAATACTGTCCATAGCTCCACAGGCATGTCTCCGTATAAAGCTGTCTCTGGTTACGACAGCCCCCCCCTCCCTTTCTTGGAGGGGATGGGCCAACGTCCTGTGGGGGATGCTGATACCTGGTGTATGTCCTTGCAAAAAGCATGGCCTCTGTTATGCCAAACACTTGACGCAGCCAAGGCTGCTTACAAGACCCAGGCAGACAAGGGTAGGGTGGTGGGGTTTGATCTGAAACCTGGGGATCTTGTGTATGTCTCAACCAAGAACATTAAGATGCTGCGGCCTAGCAGGAAATTGGGATGGAAGTTCATAGGCCCTTTCAAAGTGCGCAAAGTCATAAATGATGTGGCAGTTGATGTTGTTTTGCCTAAGAATTTACGTGCCTTGCATTCTGTATTTCACATGAGCCTGTTAAAGAAGGATCCTGGCCCGTCTCCATGGAGACCTGTAACTACTCCTCCTCCACCTGTCATTTTGGAAGGGGATGAACATTTTGAGATCGCTGATATCCTGGATTGTAAAGTGAAACGTGGTAAACTCTGGTACCTTATCGAATGGGTTGATTTCGGTCCCCAGCACCGCGAATGGGTGGAAGAAGGGGATATTCGGGCCCCTTACCTGATCCGTAGTTTCCACAGAAGGTTCCCGGACAAACCGGGAGGTCTCCCGCCCAGCCCGGGAGATCTCCCGCCCGGCCCGGGAGGTGTGTTGTAAGTGTATTTTAAGGGGGGCAGTATGTCAGCAAGCTGCCATTCTGTTTTCTGTGACCTCTGTGTACATATTCTTTCCCTGTTGCACCCGGCTTGGTTTCTATCATCCTACTCCTGCGTTGGAATGCAAAAGATAACTGCTGGAGGTTGTGTGGGGGAGAAGATGCTGTAATGCTTGGCTATTGCTTTTCCCATGACTACTGCACCTGTGTTATGTCTAATATCCTGCCTGGTTCCCATGGACTGGGCGCGCAACCGTTCCATTAGCCCGCCAGCGGGAAAGTTATTCATTGGACCTGTATCTCTTTGAAGTTCCTTTATTATGCTTGATCTAACTGTGTATCCCCAGTTCTAACAAAGAACGTGTTTGAGTATGTCGTCAACGCTTTGAAATAAATTTTGCTTTTCTTAAAACGTGGATTTATTCTCGATGCTTGGGGATCCAACACTATGGAGGCTATTCTCTAGCCATTTTCTCTCTTGCTCTTCAGTTTATTGATGGCAGGGGATTGAGGGCAAGGGCAGAGGTTTATCTGCCAAGGGTTGGCAAATGAAAAGCCTAGGTAGATATTATTAGAACAGGGCAATCAAATACCATTTACATGTTACAGAAGCATTTGGGAAGGTGTGCTTTTTTAAAAGTGACCCATTCTGCTACTATACAATTTACTGTACTGCACTCTACCATTTAATGTACTGTACCCACAACCACAAGGGCAGGGCTGATTGCCTAGGTCTTTTCCACTGAACCACTATGCTGCTGGTAGCACTAGTGCAAAAATTAAAGTCCACCTCAGAAAGCTTGTAACAGACAGAGGCTTGGATCCAGCCAAATTGTTCACTTAATCTCCCTCAACTCCACTTACTACAGTTTCTGTTCCATTTGGCTTTTGTCCATGAAGGTCACATAATCATTAGCATAGCATTTTTGGTGGTCCAAGGGGACACCCCCCTTTCACTTGTAGAAAAGCTCTTTGGACCCAACCCAGAAAAAGATATAAAATTGTTCCAAAGTTTTCACACTAACTCCTGATGATTTAATATGTGTGCCCATTGGGCTAGTTCTGCTTCCATGTACACTGCTCTCACCTTGACGTGTAAGATAGTCAACTTCAAGCAATTCAAAGTATGCTACAAAATACACTTGAGCTGATGTCTTTGTGCTCTTTCAAAGAATGACCTGTATCCACTAACTCCCTTCCTCTAAGTGAGGAGTATTCCTCTGCCAAAGAAGCCTTCCTCCATTGAAAGAAGGCTCCTTCCACCAGAAGAAGGCTTCTGCTGGAGGAATGGTCCCCACAGCACAAGGGACCGAACCCAGAAAGTCCTGGAAGTTCTCCAAGAACAACAGCCAGAATCAGACATGGCCCACACTATTAACCTCTCTCTAAAGTACTTTAGTAGCGTGTCTGAGAATTTCTCCATCAGCTGCCTCTTCCTTCTCCCGTTCTGCAGAAGATGTCTGTGCCCTGAGAACTGTAGTAAATGCAGCTGTCAGCTCCATGTTAAATGAAGATGCATAAAACACCTCTCTGTCCCTGCACATTATTTATTAACATTTTAAAGCCCACTGAGGAGCACATTAAATGTTCCTCTTTTACTACATTTATAGTTATAATGACCCAAGAACCCATGAAGTGCACTGGAATTTAACCACCACCCTGAGATCTTGTTTGTTTGTTGGTTAATTTGTTATTTTGGTACTCAGCTATTTTTCTTTTCTGGAACTCCAGGCAGTCTACATAAATTCTTGGCAGGTTGCTGAGTCACATACCTTCAGACCATACACTGGGGACCATGGGTCAATGGTAGGGTGGAGATCTCCTGGGATTACAACTGATCTCCAGGTGACAGAGATCAGTTCACCTGAGGAAAACAGCTCCTTTGGAAGATTGACTCCATGGCATTATATACCCCACTGAATCCTGCTCCTCCCCAAACTTCATCCTCCTCAGACTCCAGGTATTTCTCAACTTGGAGCTGGCAACTCTAGTCAATGTCCCTCTTAAATACTAACACGCATCTGCCCATGCGGTTCCTCTGATGGAACAGTGTTTCCGTTTGCTGAAGAGTGGGTAGTGATTTTCACTGATCCCCCCCTCCTCCCAGTTTTGTCCCCTAAGCGGCTCCTGAGGACCTGCTGACTCCTAGGAACAAAATTTTAGTGAGCTCAGTGAGCTGTGGCTGAAGGGGGAAAGTTCTGATCCATAAAGTTCATGGTTGGTTGGATACTCACCGGTATGTTACTTTTTAAAAGCAATGTGCCACTTTAGTTTCCAAGCAAGATACCAGTGATGTTTCTGGTTCTGGTCTTGTGGTTCAAATTCAATGCATCTGGCAGGAGGGGTGTGACCTGTCCTGCTGCCTGACCTGGTTACTCTTCATGCCTTTGAGAACCTTGAAGATTAACAACAGAGTTACATGCCAGTTTGTGTAAGGAATTCCCATTTGTTCCCAGTGTCTAGCACCTCATCTCAACCATAATCTTCCCTGAAAGCGAGCTCTAATCAGTCATTGTTTGATATATTCTAATGATATGGATTCTGATGTTTAGAAATTAGATATATTCTAATATATATAACGTTGCCCCCCTAGTTGGAATAACGAGGCAGACAACAGTTTGGAAGTAAACAAGGGCCACTTTATTAACTATTTAACATAACATTGCAGCAAAGGACCAGCTAAGTGAGCACGGAACAGACAAGGCAGGTGTCACTCCCCTGACCAACCTCCTTGCCCTTTTCTCGGACGGGTCACCCAGCTCCGGTCTTGAGCCATCGGTCTGGCTCGTGATCGGCAGCCCAGCAAACTGGTCGCCACCTAGGAGCGCCTACCCCTGAAGCCTTCCAACTTGCAGAGAGGAGCATACCCTAAGAGGTTCCCAGAGGAGGTGATCACCATTCCCCACCCTGAACCTTAGCAATTCGAAGGCTGTTCCTGATGACCCCCTGTTCCCTGTTGGGGAAAATGCTCGAAGGTGCTCACCGGTTCCGGTTTCTTGTCCACACCAACCTGCCTGGTGATCAGCCTATTTATGTGTCGACCACCACAACCAACTATCCAATCCACTGCTCTCAGTGCAAGGTAGGCGAAAACACCTCCACCCATTAAGCCAATACTGGGTAGAAGCGAAAAATTCCTACCTGGCCCCAATAGGCAACCAGCAACAGCCTACACTAAGAACAGGGTGGGAGGGCGGGTGAGCACATCGAAGCAACTGCAAAAGAGCAGGAGCGGAGCCCGGCCGTTTATTCAGGCCGGCTCCGCCCCCTGCCTGCGTCATGACACCAGGCTCTGTTGCTGCCCGTCTTCCTCAGGGCGGCAAATCAGCCCCCAATGACCAGCGGCATTGCCAGGTCGTCGGGAGCATTGTTTGATATATTCTAATGATATGGATTCAAGCCACATCAGGGCTTCAGTCTGTGTTTGTTCCTTATTCAATTCCAGGGCTAGGCTGGAGCTATGGGCAACTGCACCCAAATGCTAACTGGGAGTATATGTATCCCTTGGTTAGTGAAGTCCATTTTAGGAGCTGTGGCTATAGATACAATAGGCAGAAAGTACTTCTCTTTTTTTGGTATTTTATGTGTCTTTGTGAACCTGGAAGTCATGGTGACTTCTGGTGACCCCTAGTGGGGCTAGGATGTTTCAGAGTTTGGTCACTTGCTATTGCCTGCCTCTGCATCCTGGCCCTGGTATTCCTTGGAGGTCGCCCTTCCAAGTACTTGCCACGGTTGGCCCTGCTTAGTTTCTGATAGGATCAGGCTTGCCTGGGCTATCCAGGTCAGGGCGGTAGAAACTTGATGGATCATGACATGGCAAGAGGCTTGGCTGCCTCCCTGTATTTATTTGGGTCTTCATACAAGGGACACATACAAGGGACACATACAAGGGACACATACAAGGGTCAAAACTTCCAGAGAGCACTTTAATTGTATTATTGCCATCTTGTGATTTATATATGGATTGGAATTTTAATATTTTATTATATTACGTTAATCTTTTAAATTGTTATATTTGTGAGTTGTGAGCCACCCAGAGGCAGCTTGAAGGGAAGGGCGGGATACAAATAAAATAAAATAAATAAAAATAAATACTGCTTTCAAACTACAGGGGCTGGTGTTGCACACTATTGCTTTTTTGGTACCCAGAGAATTCTAAGGCCTGATTATATGCACATAACCTTAGGTGGACCACTAAGTTAGCTCCTAGCCTTAGCCCATGAGATTCAGGGATCTTCCAAATTCGTTACTGTAAAAGCAGGGCTTTTTCTTGCGGTGGTCCTCACTGGTACTGCGTACTGACACCTGGGGAGCAGGGACCTCTCCCAAGTCCTGTGAGGGGAATTGGTGGAAATAAGTCCTACCTTATATATAAGTACCAGTAATTTTTAACCCCCCCCCCCCAAAAGCACTGTGTCAAAGCACCATTCCATTAGGGTTGCCAGGCCTGGGTTGGAAAATTCCTGGAGACTTTGGGGGTGGATCTGGGAGAGGGCAAGGTTTGGGGAGGGGAGGGGTCTCAGCATGGTACAATGCCATAGAGTCCACCCTTGAAGGCAGGCATTTTCTCCAGGGGAGCTGATCTCTGCCAGCGGGAGTTCAGTTGTAAAAGTGGGGGATCTCCAGGCCCCACCTGGAGGCTGGCAACCCTACATTCCATGCTTGCATTTGTCACTGACTACTCATTTGTTGCAGCCAGCAAGAGGGGGTTTGGTTTAAGAAGAAAGGAATAAGAGAGTCACACTGTTACCGGAGAGTAATTTTAAGATTAGTCTGGCAAGCAGGAAATAGCGGTAATGATTAATAATTCTGCCAGTTTGCCAGGAGAACAAGGTGATAAACAGCAGGTAACCCTTGTTTGTGAGAAGCTGATCATCCAGACCAACTTAATTATTTCTGCTCTTTGAAAGGATAAAAAGCTTAGTGGATAAGGGAAGCGAAGCAGACATAATATATCTCAAATTTATTAAGACCTTTAATACTGTTTCTTTTATGACAAAATTAGAAATGGGAATAGATGAAATGTAATTTTTATAAAATAGATATATAATTACCTAAATTAGCATATGTACTTAATCTAAGAGGTATCAATAACTTTGGTACTCAAATGAAGTTGTCTGTCAGTTTTAAATTAGGACAGTACAAGCAAGAGACCCGCAAGTACTTGCAGGAGACATTTCATTTTCTTCTCTCACACTATTTCATCTTTCCCTTACCTGCAAACCCCACTGCCTCTCCCCCTTTCCTGCTTCCTTTTCTTTTTCCCACCCATCAGCCATCCTGCCTCTATCTGTCCCTTGACAGCCTCTCTCCAGGAAAATTCTGGTCCCGTTATGCAATGCTGGCAGAGCCAGGCCCAACTGCTTGGTGGGGAAGCGTCAAAGACTTGTGGAGATACTTCACTTTCCTCAGTATCCCCTCATCACATAGTTTCCTCTTTTCCTCCTGGAAGCCCCCATATCCTCAACTTTACCTGTTTTCTTTTCTTCTTCTCATCCACTAATCAACTTACCTTTTATCTGCCCCTCATCTTTGGCTACATTTATGATTTATTTACTTCTGCCCCACCTTTCACCACAATGGGGATCCAAAAGCAGCCTCCCTCATTCTCCTCTCCTCCATTTTATCCCTGTGACAACCTTGTGAT
Source organism: Gekko japonicus (assembly GCF_001447785.1). NCBI lineage: Eukaryota > Metazoa > Chordata > Lepidosauria > Squamata > Gekkonidae > Gekko > Gekko japonicus. Next base: position 122,828 of record NW_015164219.1, read on the forward strand.
ATAGGTTAGGCTAAGAGTATGTGACTGGCCCAAAGGCACCCAGTGAGCTCCCAAAGCACAGTGGGGATTTGAACCTGGATCTCCCAGATCCTAGTCTCAAACTCTAACCACTACACCACACTGGCTTTCATGGGGTGGATAATGTTGAACAGTAAGTAGCAAGCAGATGGGCCTGGGTGTGTTATGCAGGCCACATGCTAGCAAAATGTCTGATGGTTGCTGCCTGGTCTGGCCCAATATGTCCTCTCCCAAAAGCCAAAAAAGGCCCTGGAAAGGACCATGCCCCCCCTTTCTATTACTGACATAAACCATGGCTTGGAGGCAGGCAATACTGGTGTGGTTGCCTAGCAATGTCCGCTAAGGGGATCCATTTCTTAAAGCTACCAGTACTGCTTTCATTATTTGGGAGGTTTTAATCCCCCAGTGTATTTTTAAGGGTTATCTTCAGGATTGCAAAAAGATCTGTGTTGTCCAAGGCTGTAGCTAGCAGTGGGGACCATGAGGCTGTGCCCCCTTTCAAATCTGCAGTACCCCACCCCATAAGCTCCCCAATATTCCCCAATCTTTCATTTGGTGGGCCAGGTACTGCTCAAACCATGCTGCTGGTGGCTTGAAGTGATTGCTCTAACCCTCCTCCGCTCACCCCTTACCCCAGCAGCACGACCAGCATGTGGCCTGGAAGGAGGAACGAAATTGCTTCGGGGTGGTGGTGGTGCAGCTTGGCTTAAACAATGCCAGCCTGCCAAGAAGCTCCTACTCCCAGGCAGGGTTGTCCCAAATGCCTGCAGAAGCGGCACCCAGACCTCCAGGAAATTTGGGGGGGGGGCGGAGCAGTAGGTGGTGACGCAGCCAGATCCTCCCAGGACCCGCTTACCTATTCCCAGGCTAGGTAGCCCTAAATGCCTGCAGGTTGGCCTAAGGATGGCAAGTGGTGTGGGGAAAATCTGCAGACCAGCCCCAAGAGGGAACAGCAATAAGGAGTTGGAGAGGCGATCAGGAGTCAGGAGTCAGAGAGGCTCGGCAAGGAACTCGAGGTGAGACGGGAGAAGACAAAGCTGCTGGCAAATCTTCTGGAGGTCATGGAACATCATAAACAATGTAATTAATTAATTCATTCAAAATTTATAATTTTTAATTCATATTAACAATGCAAATTTATAACAATTCTTACAAGTGTAAATACAAAAAATACAAGTATAAAGCAACCATGTTACTGCAAACTAAAAACTGATTTCGACATATCATTAACTCCATTCTAACACTTTAAATGCAGACTTTCCTATTCACCATAGTCCATTTTATCGATTGATTAGGTGCTATTATATTTGAGCATTGAGGTCTCCAGCTTAAAGATGGAATATAGACAAGATAAAGAACCAAAACAGTAGAAGTAACCAAAAGAAATATAACCGGTATTTCAGATCCATTTATGGAATTGGGACCACTGAGAGGATACAAATTGTTGTTGAGACAGGTAGTCTAAGATTGGATACCATTTTCCTGTGAATGCCGATTGGTTTGAGTCTTGAGAAATGTAAGACAGTTTGTTGGTAACTACATTCATAAGATAGTGGTTCCATAATTTGCGGTACCAGGTGTCCATCGTTGGTGCTCGAATATCTTTCCAAAAGGACGCTATCGTTGTTTTTGCAGCATCCAGCACGACTTCAATAGTATCTTTGTGTGGTCTGCCAGAAAATTCTTTTGGCCAAGTGTTTAAAAATATCTTGGTGATCTCCTGAATAATTTTTTAATACTTCCCTCCAAAATGTCTGTACTTTTTCACATTTCCACCAGCAGTGGGAGAAATCTCCCACTTGGAGGCATTTTTTCCAGCACTGTGAGGATTGAGTAGGTGACATGTAAGATTTTTTTTTAGGTGTTGCATACCATCTTGTCATTATCTTCAGGTTCTGGAACTGCACCATTATAGATTTGGTTTTAAAGCTGGTGGAACTCCAAAACCTTTTCCATATAGCCTCATTCAGGGGTATCATGCAATCTCTCTGCCATGCTTTTTGGTAAGGTAATAATTTATCACACGATTTATGAATCAGTATTGAATAGAATTTTGATATTAGTCCTTTACTCTGTGCATCTGGATCACGAATCAGCAGCTCAACCTCAGTCAGTGATCGTGCAATCAATGAGGTAGCTTTAATTGCATTCAAGAAATGACTCAGTTGAAAATAAAAAACCCAAGGTATAGCTAATCCCAATTTATGCTCCAATTCAGCTTTGGTAGCGATGCCTGTTTTTCTAATGACATCTGCAATGTGGGACATTTTCTCTCTCTCTCCATCTTCTTGCAAGTGATGGATTCATGCCTGATCTAAACCACTGCTGGTGTAAATAGGTGGAATAACGTGAGATTGTGGATAGCAGTGTCTTTGTGTGTTTTTTCCAGGTTTGGATAGATGGGAGTACCACCTCTAGTTTATGTAACATTTCTCGAGGTAGATGCTCGGGAGCCCATAACAGACCTGCTAATGTTTGTGGATATAGGAGGTCATCACATATCTCTACCCAGGTAGGTTTCAACTCTATACCTAACATTTTAACTGCGGTAGCCATTAAAATCACCCTATTGTATAGCATCAGGTCTGGTAAGGCATATCCTCCTAAGGTTCTGGTTCTCTTTAGGATTGCAAAGCCTATTCTGGGCTTTTTCTTGTTCCATAAATGTTTTTGTAGAGTGGCTTGCCAGTTTTTGATTACTGATGGTGAAATAGCTAGGGGGGCTGTTCTAAATAGAAATATAAACTTGGGTAATATAAAGAATTTAATTAGATAAAACCTTTCCATCCAATTTATATTCAGTTTATTCCAGTTATTGATTGTATTCAACAATTCAGCGTGCATTGCGTGATGATTTAATGATAGCAACTCAGACTGATATAACGGTATTTTAAGGCCAAGATATTCCAGATATTTAGGAACCCATTGAAATTTGAAGTTCTTTTTGATGTAGGTTATTTCTTTTTGTGCAAGCTTAAAAGCCATAAATTGTGATTTTGTATCATTGATTTTCAATCCTGACAATTTACCGAACTGCTCCAGTAAGCTATTAAGAACTGGGAGGGATTCTGTGGGCTTCGTCAAATAAAGGATCATATTGTCAGCAAATAATGATAACTTATATTCTTTTGATTTTATTTTAAGGCCAATTATTTTAACACTGTTCCTAATCGCATTGGCTAAGGGTTCAACTGCCAGCGCAAACAATAAAGGTGACAGGGTACAGCCTTGCTGGGTGCCCCATTGTAACGATATGGGATTTGTGCAGGTCCCATTTATTTTGATTTTAGTTTTCAGTGAGGCATAACGCATTTTAATTGTGTTAAGGAAGCTGTGTCCAAATCCCATCTTATCAAGAACTGAAAATAGATAAGAGAATTCAACCGAGTCAAACGCTTTTTCGACATCAAGTGATAAAAATAAAGCAGCCTGGTAAGTTGTTTGGCAATGATTAATAAGGGCTATAGTTTTAATTGTATTGTCTGCTAGATCCCTCCCCGGGATGAAACCTACCTACCTGATCTGCATTTATATACTCTGAAATAAATTTATTAATCCTTTAACCTAGGGTTGTAGTTAGTATCTTAAAATCTTGATTAAGAAGGAAAATAGGGCGATAGGATGCTGGGTTTAAAGGATCTTTCCCTTTGTTATGAATTACTACAGTTTGGGCATCTTGCCACGAATCTTGCCACGAAGGAGGAAAACGACCTGTTAAGAACACTTCGCTACATGCTGCTGTGAGAGGTCCTACTAATATCTTTGCAAAACTTTTATAAGAATCCGATGGATACCCATCGGGGCCTGGGGATTTTGCACTTTTCAGTGTTTTGATTGTTTCTAGAATTTTGATTTCTGTAAATGGTTCTTCAAGCAACAATTTATGACATTCTTTCAATTTGGGTTTGTGGAGGAATATAGCTTTTTGTAAAATTCTTCAAATTCCTTGGCTATGGAGTCTGTTTGATTAAGGACCTCTCCCTTTTTATTTTTAATAGCTGATATTCTATTGGAAATTATCTGTGTTTTAACTTTATGTGCTAAGAGTTTTAAAGACTTTGGAGATCTAAACCAATACTTTTGTTTGGTAAAAATTAATTGTTTCCTAATTTTAGCTGTTTCTAATAACGTTAGTTCTCTTCTTGCTGCTAAGAGACTTTTGTAAACATTTTTACTGGCAGATTGTTTATGTTTTTGTTCAAATTTTAATTTGTTCGGTTATCTCTGATTCTCTTTGTTGCCTTTGTTTTTTTAGGTAAGAAGTTTTGGAGATCAATTTCCCTCTGAGTACTGGTTTGAGAGCATCCCAACAGATGGTTGGGGAATTACCTTCCTGTGCATTTTCTTTAATGTATTGTTTTATATCTTGTTCCATTTATTGACAAATTATAGGATCAGCCAATGAAGACGTATTTAAGGACCATTGTCTACTTTTCTTTGTTTGATCACTTGGGAGTAAGGTGCATGTGAGCCAAGCATGATTTGACCAGTGTGATGGCTCAATTGATGTGGAGAGTCTTGCAGTGAAGACGAGATCAGAATAAAATCAATCCTTGTATGGACCTCATGACGGGCTGAAAAATAAGTGTAATCCTTTACTGTCCGATTCCTTATACGCCAGATATCTAGGAGGTCATTGGTTTGAAATATTTCCCCCAGTCCTGTATATTTCTGACTTTTCTTATTTAGTTTGGTTTTAAAATGAGATCTGTTTAGCTGTTTGTCCACTAAGAAGTTGAAGTCATCTCCTAAAATTAAATCACCATCCGAAAATTCTTTCAATTTGGACACTGTATCTTTTATGAAAACTAGTTGACCTTCATTTGGAGCGTACATTGTGGCTATTGTGATTGGTTTATTGTTAAGGAGTCCCTTCACAAATAAAATCTATCTTGGGTATCTCTTTTAGAAGAAATAAATGAGAATTTGGTATTCTTTGCTATTAGTATTGCAACACCTCTTGATTTTGAGGTTCCTGAGGCCATATATTGATGTAGAAATTTGGGTGTTTTAAAAACAAATTCATTGGATTTTTTGAGATTTGTTTCCTGGAGAAGCACTATATCAGCATGATGTTTTGTTAATTGTGACAGAACACGTTTTTCCTTAATCAGGTTGCTCAAACCACGTACATTGGAAGATACTATTTTTACCTCATTAAAAGCCATGCTGAACATTGTATTCTGTGAGGTTTAGTATAGATACCGACTATTAAAAATATGTCAATTAGTTAGTAATATAAGAAGTAACTTACAGTAGTGCAGGTAGTATTGGGAGAGTTCTAACTACAACCTTAGATAACTACGTTACTGCCTAGATGTTTATTCAAGCAACAATGCCTAATATCAGAATGTATCCTCTCAGTGGGCACTGGAAGAGAAAAAAAGAAGAAGAAAGAAGTATAATCAACAATTTAAACAGAAGCAAGAACCAGAAAATAATTATCTTTTACTCAAGCACAGAAAAAATCAAGATAAGTTGATATTATAAGAATGCAAAAATGTATAGATCTCAAAACTGAGTAATTACTTGCCTATAATGGTAGTAGTACAACACAGAGGTGGTTACTGTTCCAATTTCTAACACTTTAACTAAATGTTAATCAAACTGATATAGTTCAAAGCTTTTATTTCCAAAAGTAGTTTACAAATATATATATCTTCTTTTCTGTATAACTAAGCACCTAAGATAACACCAAACCTGTTCAGAAGAGTTGTGGGTTACTTAAGCCGCTAAAAATGATGTGTTATAAGCCGAATACCTTATATAGACTCTTATGCACTTTATAAATTTAAATTATTATAGTTAATTAATTAGGAAAGTCTATATAAAAATAGTACAATATAAGAAAATCATGGACTAGTTTATTAATATTGTTGATGAAATATATTTTTATTGGTATAAAGATACTCTTAAATGATTTAATATGTTTCTCTTGCACCTGTAGCTATTAAGTAAGCTACAGGAGGCTGGGTGTTGTAAAACCCAGCTTAAATTTAGGGTAACCCAGTAATTGAATAGAGCTAAAAACTAGGCACCCCTCCGGGACCTCTCCTCCTCTTCAGAACAATATCATTCCACAAAATATATAATCCAACCTATTTTTAAAACTAACTTATTTCCAGTGATGGAAATACATTATAAAAAACCAACATATTATCACAAACTAATGAAAGCTTTATGATATTTTGCAGAGGCATATTCAAGTATTAAAAGCATATATTTAAATCAGTAGCAACACCTCATTTTTATAAAGCTATATTAAATAATCATCTACTACATAACAATTCTATCTATTATATCTCGACATCAGATAACAGAACACAAAACACAGCATAAACTGAGCCAAAAGTTTTCGTCTAAGTAGGAAGCACTGAAGTTTTCTAGATTTCCAAACGATCATGCTTTTGAGCGCATAATCTTATTTAGATCCGTTGGTGGTGGGGATGATGATTCTAGTTTTCTGTGATTTCAACAAAACATCCATAGGCACTTCCAGATTTAGCGTGCGTAGTAGGGATCTCCTTTCTTCCAGTGAGGTGACATGGTAGCTCTTTCCTTGGTGTGAGAGTTGCAAAATAAATGGTAACACCCATTTATACCGGCGAGTCGCTTCAATTAGACTTGCTGTGATGGGTTTCAGCTCCCTCCTCTTTTCCAGTGCTTCTGGCGGCAAATCTTGGTACACCTCAATTTTCAAGCCTTTGTAGCTAAGATGACCTTTTTGTCTCACTGTCTGTATGATCTTGTTTTTAAAATGCATATCTAGTACTGTCATTAAGATATCTTTGGATGACCTAGTTTTAAGTGTAGTTAAAGATTCCAGCCTGTAAGCCTTTGTTACTATCGGCAAAATATCACCCTCAGTTGGAACTTTGTGCGACAGCCATTTTGAGAGGAAGGTAGGAAGATCAACAGAGTCCACCACCTTCTCATCTAGCCCACGAATCTTCAGATTATTTTGTCTCATGGACAGACACATCAAGCTTTAGGGCACATTATGTTATGACATCTTCCCCATGGTTTATGTCTTGGATCGTATTTTGATTTATCAGAGTGTTGTTCGTCGCGCTTTCCACTATGGCTCTATTTTCTGTTATATTTTTCTGCATAGAATCTATCTGATCATATATTGGTTTCATCATGTTCGCCATGCTATCCAGTATTGTTTTTTCCAGTTTATTTAGGGCAAACAAGAGTTCGGTTGTCGTGAAGGGGGCACCCTCCTTCCCTGTCTCCAGTTCAGTCGGTGCCATTTTAGCCGGGATACTACGACGCTGGCCTGATAGAAAGGGGCTCAATGTCGAGTCTAGTTTAACTTGTACCTTCATTTTTTTTGTAGCTGTGTATTGAAGGACAGTACAGACGTCTTTCTCCATATACTGGACAATAGAATTGGTCCAACGGCTGGCAGTAAGATTAAAAGAAGAGAAGGGGTCCTTAGAGTGGAAGTTTCAGGCAGCCATTTTCTTCCAAGTGCCACCATGCCCCAATTAATTAATTAATTGACGTGTGACTGTCAACCCTTTCCCCCCAATGCAGTCTGTGGCCCAGCCAAGCCAACCAGTGAAAGTCCCATCCTGGAGGGTTCTGCAGCCCCAGACCCCAACACCCCCAGGAATGGACACACAGGTGGTCAACCCAAGTATGGAGAGTCCTCAAAGTATTTATATTTATTTTTATTTATATTCCAATGTATATCCCCCCCCTACCCCACCAAAGCAGGCTCAGGGCGACTCACACAGATAAAACACAGATTAAGAATTAAATCGTTAAAACCAGGGGTCATTTTGGGGGGGGACGCGGGGGGACGCCATCCCCCCGGGTGAGGTGTGGGAGGGCGGGGCCTGGAGCTCCCTGCTGGTGCCCGCTGGAGGTCGCCGCCGGCTGTGGGGAGGACACACTTCCGGTGATGTCAGGGGGTGTGGCATATGCTAATGAGTTATGCTAATGAGTCCCCCTAGCTCTTTTTCTATGAAATGACCTCTGGTTAAAACTATTAAAACAATTCGTTAAAACAATATAATATTGCTAGCGATGTTATTCCAATATCACAGCAATGGCGGTGCTGATGAGTGCATACCATATGGTGTTCATTTCCGGCATTGATCTTACTCGACGCGCACAGGATGTTGATAATTCACCAGAAACCAGGCTCTGCAGTTGTTACTAGTGACAGTTACTAGTGATGATGGCGGCTCCTAATTGAAAGCCTGGTGAAAGAGCTCCATCTTACATGCCCTGCAGAACTGTAAAAGGTCCCGCAGGGCCCTGATCTCCTCTGGGAGCTCATTCCACCAGTACGGAGCTGCCTCCGGAAAAGCCCTGGCCCTGGTTACAGCCAGCCTGGTGTCTTTAGGGACTGGGAGGGCAAATTGATTTTGATTCCCTGACCGTAGTGTTCTCTGGGGCAATGCTCCCTCTAAGCTGTGGAGTCTTGTGAGCAAAAATTCTACTTTGTGAGCTATTGACATTAAAGTTGTGAGCGAGCGATTTGGCAACTGCACAAATTGGTTTGCTCTCGAGCCATCCTTCCTGAGCTGAGACAGAAATGTGTGAGCCAGAGGCTAAAAAACTGTGATCTAGCTCACACTAACTCAGCTTAGAGGGAACACTGCTCTGGGGAAAGGTGGTCCCTCAGGTAAGTCGGACCCCAGCCATAAAGGGCTTTAACAGTAAGAACCAGCACCTTGAAGCGAATCCGGTATGCTATCAGCAGCCAGTGCAATGCTTTCAGGGCCGGCTGGATGTGCTCCCTCAAGGGGAGACCCATCAAAAGCCTAGCCGCTGCATTTTGCACTAGCTGCAGCTTCTGGTTCTGTGACAAGGGCAGCCCCATGTAGAGAGTGTTATAGTAGTCTAATCACAAGGTGACCACTGGATGGATCACTGTTGCTAAGTCGTTGCGTTCGAGGCAGGGAACCAACTGCCTAATCAGCCGAAGATGGTAAAAGGCCAACTTGGCAGTGGCTGCTACCTGAGCCTCCATTATTAAGGAGGCATCCAGGAGCACTCCCAAACTCCTAACCTCTGGCGCTGGCAGCAATGGTGCCCCATCGAAGGTCGGGAGTGGGATCCCTAACCCCGGACCACCCCGACTCAAGCACAGGACCTCTGTCGGATTCAGTTTCAGTCAACTCAGTCTAAGCCAACCAGCCACGGTAAGTTGCAGAGCTCCCCCCGGCCCCCTGGTCCAAAACAGTCCAGTGCAGTGTTCACTCTAAGCTGAGTTAGTGTGAGCTAGCTCACAGTTTTTTAGCCTCCGGCTCACACATTTTTGTCTTAGCTCAGGAAGGATGGCTCCAGAGCAAACTGATTTATGTAGTAGCCAAATCACTTGCTCAGAACTTTAATGCCAGTAGCTCACAAAGGAGAATTGTTGCTCACAAGACTCCACAGCTTAGAGGGAGCATTGGTCCAGTGGCACCTTTATTCAGGTACAAGCTCTCCCTCCTCTGCAAGAATAGATCTGCACATCCCCCCCCCCAATAGCTAGCAATCCAAAACTGTCCAGCGGAGCCTGAGCGGTGGATGTTGCCTTCTGACACACTTCCGGTAATGTCGGGGGTGTGGCATATGCAAATAAGTTATGCTAATGATTTATGCTAATGAGCTGTACCTCTTTTTCTACAAAATGACCCTTGGTTATGATGAATTTTATGATGGATTTTAATTGTGTTTTATGCACTCTGTAAGCTGCCCTGAGCCTGCCTTGGTAGGAAGGTCGGGGTATAAATTGAATAAAATAAATAAATAAATAAAATATCAGTACATCCGAGAGCAGAGTTCAAAAACTCAGAGAGATGATAAGAGTCATTTCATGGGCAAGAATGTGGGGAAGGAAAGAAGCAAGTGAAGTGTGGGCTTTCCTAAACAAGAGCTTTTCCAAGCTCAAGCCATCACTGTGCCAACAAGACAGAAACATGTTAGGGGATTCAAGAAGCCAGCGCTGATGAACAGAGAACTCTATGATGAACTAAGGAAGAAAAAGGAAATGTTCAAGAAATGGAGGGAAGGACATACCTCTAAAGAAGCATCTCTGAGGATTGCTAGGCACTGCAGGTCAGCCATCAGAGAGGCTAAAGCTCAAAGTGAGCTGAGGTTGACCAGAGAGATGTGCTACAACAAGAAAAGCTTATTTAAATATATGAGGAGCAAACACAATGTAAAAGAGGTGATAGGCCCAGTGTTGGGTGAAAATGGAGAAATGCTGACAGTTGTTCAGTCGCACAGTCGAGTCCAACTCTGCTCGACCCCATGGACCAGATCACGCCAAGCCTTCCTGTCTTCCGCCATCCTCAGAAGTTTGCTCAAATTGAGCAAAAATTGAACGCTGACAGAGGACAGAGCAAAAGCAGAAAAGTTCAGTGCCTGTTTTGCCCCAGTTTTTTTCCCTGAAGAAGAGAACAGGCTTATCTAGAGATGGTAGTAGGCAAGGCATGGCATCCAGGCTGCTGGTTGACATGGACATAGAGGTTGTTGACAGGCACCTGGCTGTACTGGATTCCCCAGGCCAGATGGTAAGTACCCGAGAGAGCTCAAAGAACTTTCCATAGAGCTAGCACAGCTTTGTCTATCATCTTTAAGACCTCTTGGCGGATGGGAGATGTACTACAAGACTGGAGGAGGGTGAATGTTATCTCATTTTTCCAAAAGGGAGGAAGGATGACCCAGGAAACTACAGGCCAGTCAATCTGACTATCCAAAGGAAGATACTGGAACAGATTTAAAAGGGGTCATTCTGTGAGCATCTACAGGACAACCTGGTGATGGGGGGGGGGGAGTCAGCACAGACTTGTCCCCAATAGGTCCTACCAGACCCACGTTGTGTTAGCGTATGAAGCGCCAGTAACCACACGTACCAGGTTGCTAGTGCTGACTGTTCACAGTGGATTTTATTTACACAGATATACACAGTTCATTTAGCACTCTCCAACTCCAATATCACCATACAATCCGGCAGAGTGCTCCGCAGCAAGACATTCACAGAGTGAACACCTCTACAAGTTCTATACAGACTTATATACAGTTTCAGCACCAATCAGTGACCAGTGCTGACTCATGGTTACAGCATACTAGCTGATGCAATAGAGATGCAATCTCTACCTGGTGACATGATCATATGACACATCTAGCTGTCACCCAGATCAGAATGATCTCCACCATTTACCTTCATAGGCTGACATCTTGTCTCATACCTGACTGTATGCCGACACGCCTCCCAAGATGAAGCCTATGACATGCATAATAACTTCTTTAATATTTTGAATCTGTTTACATTCACACATTTAGTAAACAAATCTGCAACATTGTCATCAGAACTACAGTACTGTATCTCAATAAATTTATTACAAACAGCCATCTTTACACTTTGGTATCTGATTAGAATGTGCTTGCTCCTGGTTCTAATCCCTTGACTATTTGCCAGTTGGCTTGCTGCAGAACTGTCACACAGGACTTTAATTGGCAACACAGACAACATGTTGTAGTTTTTTAATAATTGGTTGAACCACTCCAGCTGTATAATTGTGTCGTTTACAGCTGAGAATTCGGATTCACAAGAGCTGGTGGCTATGTGCGTCTGCTTAATAGATTTCCATCCCACTAGCGCACCATAGACATAAATTGTGTACCCTGATGTTGACTTTGCATCTGGCCTGTCCCCCCAGCTGGCGTCACTGAAAGCATACAAACTTTCATCCCTTGGATTTACTTTCAGTATAAGCTTCTCATGTGCAGTGCCCTTCAGATACCTTAAGACACGCTTCGCTGCCATCCAGTCCTTCTGATAAAGGCAGTTGCAGTTCTGGGACAGCCAGTGAACTGCAATAGAAATGTCAGGCCTGGTAGAACAATACAAGTATAATAATGAACCTACCAAGGACTGATAAATCTCTTTATGAGGGAATAGATTTTCATTGGGTTCCTTACAGTAAGAAGTGGTCATGGGTGTGTCTACCACCTTGGCATCACCCATACCAAACCTTTGGACTAGGTCCAATATTTTCTCTTCCTGGCAGAGAGCGAAGTTCCCTTGTTTGTCTCTGGTAATTTGAATACCCAAATAATTTTGTATCTCTCCCAAGTTTTTCATTTTAAACACTTTTTGCATTGTACTTATGAACCATGACAGTTGTTGTTGATCACTGTATACCACACATAAATCATCTACAAAGCTAAGAACATACAATTCACTGTTCTGAACCTTTTTACTATACAGACAGGGATCAGAAACACTTTGTACAAATCCTTGGTTTATTAATGCTTTGCTGAGACATTGCCCCCATACATGCCCACTTTGCTTTAGACCATATAAAGCCTTGTGTAGCCTCAGAACAGATGTACTCTCCCCAGTGCAGAACCCTGGAATCTGCTCCATGTATAGCTCTTCCTTTAGATCAGCATTTAGGTAGGCAGTCTCAATATCAAAGTGGTGAACCTTCATCCTTTTCACAGATGCCATGGCCAGTGCCACCCTAATGGTCTCATTTCTGACAGTGGCCGAAAAAGTTGCATCATAATCTAGATTTTCAATTTGACTAAAACCACGGGCTACGAGGCGATCTTTGTGTTGCACCCCCCCGTCAGGCTTCTGTTTCAGTTTGTACAACCGACAGCCTATTGCTTTCCTTTTCTCAGGCAATACAGCTGGTGTAAACACATTGTGCTCTGTGAGAGATTTGTATTCCGCCTCCATGGCTGACACCCACGCATCTCTCTGTTCCTTTTCTAAAGATAGCACTTCATTGTAACTTTCTGGCACCTTAATAAACACATGATTGATGCCGTATCTCTGCAACGGTACCCCTTTCGTTGACCTGCTAGACACCCTTGGAATGACAGGTGAACCTTGAACAGAGCCAGAGGCTTGATCATCAGAAATAACATCCTCCTGTTTGATCTCCTGCCCCCTCACTGCATCATCAGACACTGGAAGCACAATTTGTTCAGGGGTTTCATTTGCATGTACCTTTGACCAGTTGGTCTGTTCACAAAACTTTGCAGACCTGCTAAAGACCAATGAATTGTTTGCTGTTACGAACCTATAGGCTTTCATTCCCGTTTGATAGCCTATGAATGTCAACTTCTGTGCCCTGGGACCACCTTTCCTCCTTTGACTAAGTGGAATGTTTACCCATGCCTTGGATCCGAAGATCCTCAAGTGTTGCAAAGATGGGTATTTACCATACAGAGCCCTGTAAGGTATGTCATCTATTGCTTTACTCCACACTCTGTTCACATTGTAAGTGGCACACCTCAGACATTCTGCCCAGAATGATTTTGGCAACCCAGAATCAATCAACATTGAATGCATAACCATTTGAATGATACCCCCATGTCGCTCTGCTACCCCATTTTCACTCGGGCACTTCGCTACCCTGTGCTCAATGCCTTGTGATTGAAACCATTTTTTCAGCTCTGTTTGGAACTTCAATACCTCACATTGTAATTGCTTTTGCACATGTTTAGCCCAGACCTTGATGGTCTCACAGACTTCTGACTTTTTTAGCAATGGAAAAGACCAGCAAAATCTGCTATAATCATCACACATTATCAATGCATATTTACACCCAGACACACTGTTTGGATAAGGCCCAATGACACCTGCATGTACCAATGCCAGAGGTCTATCGGAGCACCTATCACTTGCTCTTGCAACAGGATGTGTCTGTGATTTGCTCTGTTTGCAAACATCACAGTCAAGATACCTTTGACACTTTTTTAGTTTGTCAGTACCCAAACATGCAAACGTTTTTGCCAGCGTGCTGAAGGACATGTGCCCCAACCTCCTATGGAACATATGAATGCACTCATCATGCAGAGGCTGGTTGCTAACTACTGTTTGGGCTTGCCCAGGCTTGTTCTTCAGAACATATACACCATTGTGGACTACTCCTGTAACAAGCACCTTGTTAGCTTTCAGAATTTGACATTTGTCCCTCTCAAAACACACTGAGTAACCGGCATTTGCGACCTCACTCACACTTAAAAGATTATGCTCTAAGCTAGGCACACAAATAACATTATCAAACTCATAGTTTAAGCTAGGAAAATAAACCTTCCCCTGGACGTCAGCTATTGGAGGGGCCCCGTTTGCAAGACTCAAATGGTCAGGGTGGGCTGGCTGAGGGTCAGTCAGCAAACCCTTGTCTCTCACAAAATTTTTGCTGGCTCCTGAATCGAGGACCCATTGATTCAGGTCCAAATCTTCTTTAGCAGTGACCAATGTCACTTGGGGCTTGGCCACATGCTGGGTCTTCCGAGTTGCTCCTTCCTTGAGTACGTGGGTGGCCTGTTCTTTCTTCCGAGGGCAAGATCTTTGTAGATGCTCAGTGGACCCACACGAAAAACAGCGTCTCACACTCAAGGCTTGCAACTGCTGGCTTGGCATGTGCACTTCCCCTCTCTGCTGGGCTGAAGCTGGACACCTGGATTCTTTGGCTCGGCTCCCAGAGCTTTTGACGTTGTTCCCAGAACTGTTGGCCTGACTCCCAGGGTGGCCGACTGCCAATTCCTGGCGAGCCAGGTGCACGTCTTAGTGTTGTAAAAGTCTGCCTGCAACGTAATCAACTGATAAATCAGACAGCTTCATGTTCTCAAGTGCCGATACAAGAGGGGTAAATTCCTCAGACAGAGAGCAGAGGATTATTAATGTTTTATCTTCCTCTTCTAGCTCCTTGCCCCTCTCGGCTAATTTGTTGAAACAGTCTGTGAGAGTATTTAAATGCTCTCTCACATCCTGGCCGTCTTGTAGCACAGTTCTATATACTTTTCGCATCAGAGCCACGATGGAACCTGATGTTTTCTGGAGATAAAGAGCAGCCAATGCATCCCACGCCTGTTTCGCTGATGCCTTTTTACACACATAAGCCAATTGTGCATCAGAAACGCTCAGCACAATTAGAGCCAAGGCTCTCTCTATGTTAGTATTGTCCTCAGCGGTGGGGGCTGCTGGAGGGGCCGACACATAAGTCCAAAGCCCTTCTTTAATTAGGTAATGTTTCATTCGTTGTGACCACACCGAATAGTTCGTGTAGCTTAATTTATCCACAAACACGGCTGCCGGAGCCAAGGCCATGTTGTGTACACCGGACTCACTCTCGCCTTATCAGCTGCTGGACAACGTCCTCGAACTCCTCCGCCTCCTCCGAGCTGGACCGGGCTGAGCTGCTGTCCTCAGGCTGTGTCTGGAAGACGTCCTCTCCCTTCTGTGCAGACATGCACTCTGGAGCTCACCGCTTTCGCTCAGGCAAAGCCTCCACAGCTTAGTGCAGTCCTCTCCACACGCAGTCAGTGGCTTCATGCAACGCTGGGCCCATAACCCTGTTAGCATATGAAGCGTCCAGTAACCACACGTACCAGGTGGCTAGTGCTGACAATTCACAGTGGATTTTATTTACACAGATATACACAGTTCATTTAGCACTCTCCAACTCCAATATCACCATACAATCCGGCAGATTGCTCCGCAGCAAGGCATTCACAGAGTGAACACCTCTACAAGTTCTATACAGACTTATATACAGTTTCAGCACCAATCAGTGACCAGTGCTGACTCATGGTTACAGCATACTAGCTGATGCAATAGAGATGCAATCTCTACCTGGTGACATGATCATATGACACATCTAGCTGTCACCCAGATCAGAATGATCTCCACCATTTACCTTCATAGGCTGACATCTTGTCTCATACCTGACTGTTGCCTTTTTTTATCAAGTGACAAGCTAACTGGATTGTGGGAACACCTGGATTTTAGTAAAGCTTTTGACAGGGTTCCCCATAATTTTCTGATGGGTAAACTGGAGGACTGCAGACTGGACTCTAGAACAGTTAGGTGGTTGGAGGCTCACATCCACAGAGTAGTTGTCAATGGCATTACATCTGATTGGAGGAAGGTATCCAGTGTGGTGTCACGGGGTTTGGTTCTGTGCCTGGTACTTTTTAATGTTTTTATAAATTATCTGGATGATGGGGGTGGAGGGACTACTCATTAAATTTGCAGATGATACCAAATTGGGAGGAGTAGCGAACACACTGGAAGATAGAGATAGAATTAAACAAGATCTGAACACACTGGAAAAACTGGCAGATGAACACACTGGAAATGTGAATAAGATGCAATTCAACAAGAATAAGTTCAGAGTGGGTAACAAAAATGAGAACCATGCATACTGAACGGGGGACCCTTCTGGGTAGCAGTGTGTGTGAACGAGATCTTGGGGTATGGGTGGACTGTAAGCTATATATGAGCAGTCAGCATGATGTAGCAGCAGAAAAGGCTAATGTATTCTTGGGGTATATCAACAGAGGCATAACATCCAAATCGCAAGATGTCATAGTCCTGCTGTACACCACATTGGTCAGACCTCACCTGGACTCCTATGTGGAGTTCTGGAAGCCTCATTTCAAGAAGGATGTGGACAGGATGGAGTGGATGCAGAAGAGAGTGAAGAAAACGTTCAGGGGCCTGGAGACCAAGCCCTACAAGGAAAGGCTGAGGGATTTGGGAATGTTTAACCTGGAGAGGAGGAGGTTGGGGGGGGCACGATTGCTCTCTTTAAGTATCTGAAAGCCTTCAGTGAAAGGCTGTCACTTAGAAGAGGGCAGGGAGCTGTTCCTGTTGCCACCAGAGGATAGGTCTTGCAATATATTATGGGCAGAAAGGTACTGGCTGGATATTAGGCATTTTTTTTTACAGCAAGAGTAGTTCAGCAGTGTGAGGTGGAGAGCTCCCCTTCACTTGCAGTCTTCAAGCAGCAGCTGGATGAACACTTATCAGAGAAGAGGTGTTTCAGGTTGATCCTGCATTGAGCAGGGGGTTGGACTAGATGGCCTGTATGGCCCTTCCAACTCTTCCAACTCTATGATTCTATTATTCTGTAAACAGAACAAAGGTTCTAAAAGGAATCGCCAGGTAATCTCTCAAGCATGGAGGAAGACATACATTACAGATTCCAATGGCTTAAAGGCAGGTTCCAATTAAAACTAAAAGTTTAAAAGGGTGAAAGCAGAAAAACTGATTATATACATTAGATATAAAAATTGGCAATAGCTTTTATGATAACATGCCTCTTTCTGGGAGGATCCTGAATGGACAGACAACTGACATTTCTTAGAGCTTTACAGATTATGATGTCCTAACAGGCAGCAAAAATTACCACTGAGAAGGCAAACTTTCTTTCCCGAAAGTGTGCACAGATTTTTCCCCATGGAGCCAAAACTTGACCTTTGGAGAAACAGAGCACTAAATAAATGGCTGTAGTCCACTGCATACCAGGACTAAGACTTGAGAACTAACCTGTCTGTATAGTCATTAATTGGTATGATCTGTTGCTAAGAGCAGATAAACATATTAGTTATGAGAATGCCTCACACATTTAGTTAAACATTTTTAGGGTTAGGATTAAACAGTTTTTATTATGATAGAAGGTTCCACTCAGTTTGCCATGCCTGTTGCTGGAAATGTGTTAAGGGCAAAACTAAATTGCAGGAGCAACTACATACCTCCTCCTTGCCTTCTCCTGGTAATGTGTGGGCAAAAAAATGAATGTGGTGGTATCATTGCATTCTGCATTTTTCTTTTATGTCTTGTTGCATTTTTCAGCAGTGTGTTCTATGACAGCTTTGCAGTACTGCAACTCAGCAAGAAGCGTGTGAATTCAGTAGTATCCAATCACTCTTTTCATTTTGGACATGCTAGAATAAGATGTATGTTTTGTTATTTGATTGCACAAGGTTTGTCCTGGTTCTTCCAGCTAATTTTTAAAAATAAATAAATAGTTTCGAGTGTCTCAGGAATGTCCCAGCTTGTTGGTGCTGTTCCTCCATCTGAAAATCCTCACACTGCTCCACCAACAGCTGAAGTGTAACTTGCCAGCTTGCTTCTGCTCAAGTTGTGTATTTGTAAATAGTTGATTACAAATGGTGTCGTACATCTCCAGAAAGTTTCTCTCTCTTTAACAGACACTGTTCCCACTTCCTATTATTTGGATATACGGTAAACTTTGCAGTCTGACAGATGTTCTTCTCTTTTTTAATACTTTGTGTGAGCCTCTAGTAGACAACTTTGTGCCACTGGTAGGTCAAAGATGGCATCCTTAATTATAGTATGGTTTAATAGAGTACATCTTATGTTATGATATTGATAGTTATCTGGGATGGAAAGTCTGAGTGGGCATTACTGAATATGGCATTTATACAATGTCCTGACCTTTTTACAATGATTGAACTGTACCTCATTTTGTTTGAGGAGCAATAAAATTAAATGCATTATTGAATGTGCCCTAGTATTTTATTTGTTTGGTTAGCTTTTGATCTAAAAATCAAGGACTCTTTGCAACAAAGGGTACTTTTGTAGAATGAGGAGTGCCCTTGACTCATGTTCAAATGCAGAGAGTCGGAGCAGAGGTGACATAAATGTCATAATTTGCAAAAGTCTATTTACAACAACAGGAAAGAGTTTTTCTGTAGATTGGATAAACATACTTCTTCCCCACCCCACCAAGGAAGCAATAAAAAACATTTTGCATAAAACAAATTCCAAATTATAACTAATCACAGGAGAGATGACAAATGAATGCCATGCTGCACTGTGAAAATACTAATCAAAGCAGCCATCAATTGTTAAAAATAATTATTTAGATATGCAAAACTCCTATTAAATATTTGTGGATAATTGCATAATTAGACCCAGATTAACAGAATCAAAAATAGCAATTGCAGCTTTCAAATCATATCCTAGCTCTGTGTTTCTTTGGGGGGGGAGGGGGGAGGAATTTATAATACAAGCTCACACCCAGTTTTCCTGGGGGCTGGCCATATGCACACGGAAGCCCGGAGGGGGAATTCCCTATTTGCTGGCGAATGGTACAAAGAAATACTTGATGCCTCAGCCCTTGAGCAAGCAGGGCTACAAGCATGTGTCTCCTTAAAAGAAGGTGGACTCTCACCTGTTATCATTGGGTGTTGTTGGCAGGGTTGGGGAAATGCACAAAGTGATGATGTCACAACATGGGAAAGTTGTGTGGGCAGAGGGCTTCCAATATGGCAGCTCCATGCTGAGTGCAGTTTCTAGCTTTGCCTTTGGAATATCCATAATGTAATGCATATTTATATTGTTAATTCGAGACACTTCAGCTTTTAAATATGCTGGATGTTTTAGTTTACATTATTCCATAGATCAATATTGCTGCCGGGGGTACACTGAATGTGTGTCACCAACACAAATCCAGTACCCCAGCCTCTCATTTTAAGATGCACCATAGAAGCCTGCAATATTCTCCATAATTTCATAGTCTGCTAAGGAAATGTGGCAATTTTATGGAGACTCCCTGGGGGGGGGAAATTGATTTCATGTGGATTCAGGTGAAAAGGTAAATTTCATCGGACTTCTAGAAATGGTTGGATTTCTTGGAATCCATGAAATTTATCATTAAATCTATGCCAGTCATGGGAAATGCACAGTTTTCTTTCTAGACAAGTTATTCCTTGCAGATACTCATTCCTCAGCCACACATTATGCAATTTAGCACTTTCCCACATTGTATTTTGCTGTTTTTATCCAGAACATTCTTGATTCTTTAAAGGTTCAGAGTTTGCTGACTTTTAGCTGATAGAAATGCACGGCTGTATGTTTGTTGACCTGAACAGCATGGAGAATTTCAAATCCATTTCCAGGGATTCCATTTTTCATTATAAAAATGGCAGGCTTTGCTGTATAGAAGGGGGTGTACTAAGTAAGTAGGTAAGCAAATAGCTAAACCAAGAGCACAATTTCTGCATCATATGGAGGGCATGGCAAAAGTTTCAGACTCAGCCTGCAAACTCTAGGCTGTATTTACTGGAGCGGAATGGACCAGAAAATGCCCAGGTCCTTACAAAATCCTATTTGAAATATCAAATAGGGTAATACTTTCTTCTTCTTTTATTCCCAGGAAAATTGCCCAGGAAAATCATTTTTATGGCTTCTGCGTTTTCATTTTACCCTCTCCTCCCAGCTATTTAGGCATGAATATTTTTTAAAGAAAGAAAAATAAGGAATCAAAAGGAAGGGAGGAGAGTTTACTATGATACTAGGAGCTGAGGTGTCCTCAAGACCTTACAGAAACTAAGGAGGAAAAGAGAGAGAAAGTGTAGGAATTGGTTGAGTTCATGGCCTATTGATCAATCATTTGTCCCATAATGCCTCAACTCTGAATGTTTGCAGCAGGCCTGTAGCCAGTATTTTTAAATTCAGGGGGCCTTTAAATAAATCGGGAGCACCCCGCACAGACACCCCCACCACCAAGGGAGTGCCACAAATAAAAAAATGGAAGTTGGGGGGCCTGGGCTGGAACGGAAGTCGGGGAGGGCTTGGCAGTAAGTCGGGGGAGGTTGGCAGTAAGTCGGGGGGGGCAGGCCCCGAGATGTCCCACTGTAGCTATGGGCCTGGTTTGCAGGTATCCACAGGTGTTGTCTGTGGATTCACTTTTATGTTGCCCTTCTTCTTTGCCCTTGTCTCCTCTCAGTTTTTGTGCTCTTCTTGTTAGTGCGACTGTGTGGCACTTGTATGCCTCCACTTCAGCAAGAGTGCAACACACTGTCAACTGCAGGTTCAGTTTGCACTAGTTGATCTATGCTTTATGTCTGTGACACATTGCATTTCACAAGGGGCTACCTATGTGTTACTGTTTTTATGTTTCAGCTTCTATGTGAAGTGGGAACAGGTGGATATTGCCAATTGGGGGCCATCAGGTAATGATTAATTGTAAATGTGGCTGGAACATCCAAGAGTTGCCTTGGATTTTCCAGTATTCCTAGTTAGGCATGAAATTTCTGTTTGTGCTTTTCTAACAACATGCCAACACTAAATCAAAATACAAAATACTCTGTTGGACAGCAAGAAAGCACAAGAATGGGCATGCTGCAGTCAGTGTTCCCTCTAAGCTGTGGAGTCTTGTGAGCAAAAGTTCCACTTTGTGAGCTACTGGCATTAAAGTTGTGAGCAAGCAATTTGGCTAATGCATAAATTAGTTTGCTCTGGAGCCATCCTTCCTGAGTCAAGATAAAAATGTGTGAGACATAGGATAAAAAAATCTGTGATCTAGCTCACACTAACTCAGCTTAGAGGGAACACTAGTTTCAGTTGGTTTCCTACTAAGGCAATCCTTGATGGAACTTGAATGACAAAACATCGAACTGCAAATGTCTTTAGTACTGTGAGAACAAGGACAATCCATGCTATGTATAGCAAAAGCAAAGGCATAAGTTTGTGCCTTTTGCAGCACTTCACATTTTAAATGCACATGGAATAGCTAGTTCATTTGCAAGGAGGTAGGGGAAGGTAATTAGTGAAATGGTTTTACATTCTTATAGAAGGGAAGGGAAGAGCGATCAGGAGAAAAAGCGAATGCATTCACAATACCATTAGATCTACCTTTGCTTCATTTATTTATTTTACTTATTAGTTAAGATTTAAATCACACTTTTTCATTGGTATGTTCAACGTGGCTAACAAAATTACAATTACTATAACAATTAAACAGTTCAATTCCAAATCGCCCACAACATCATATGGAAGGTAAAATGTGGAAACCTGGACTTTGGCATCACCCTGGTTATCATAAGGTCCAAATGACACATTATGGAGAACTCTGCTAGAGGTTTCTCATGTGCTTCCTTCAGCACTGAAAAGCAACCAGGGAGAGAGGCTGATCAGGGAAAGGGGAACTAACTCTTTCCTTCTGTGCTTTTACTCAAATAGAAATCACCACTTGCATGGAGCGGCTCTTAACTGCCGTGGGGAAGAAAGTCAGATACACATCCTGTAGTTCTGTTTTCCCACTCCGGGTTGCACACTTGGCATTTCTCTCCTTGTGGTTGGAGTTTTGGTTATCTATCAATGACATTGAAGCCTGCCTTTCTTACCCAGGAGCTCAGTACAGTGTATTTGGCTCTCATTACATTAAGTCTAGTGTGAGCTCCTTTGCATTGGCAAAATGTGCCAGGGAAGAATACGCTGATCCAATTCCACCCCTCCCCTTTTCCAACAGATGCCAGTTAATGTTCATTAAAAAATCAAGAGATCTGATCACGGATAAGCCATGTAAAGTACAGTTTAGCCAGCAATTAAAGGTCTTTTTAGTGGCAGCCAATAACTGCAGGGCAGGGAAGGCCGCATAGTATAGCCTGATCTTGTCAGACCTTTGAAGTTAAGCAGGTCAGAGACAACCAAGGAAGACTCTGCAGAGAAAGGCAAACCACCTCTGCTTCTTACTTGCCTTGAAAGCCCCTTGCTGGGGTTGCCATAAATCAGCTGTGACTTGACGGGACTGTACACACATGCACACAACAACAGCAGAAAATGTAGGGCTGCCTTTCTTGCCTCTTCCTTCTGCTGACAGTTGCTGGTATAGTTTCCATTGAATAGTTTAATCTTTTTAGAAGGCCAAAACAAATGTGATCTCCATTTGTCTGTAAAGGCAAATTGCAAACATGCATAGCCCTAATTCAGATTATGTCTGCACAGGGAAAGGAAAGGCGGTTTTAACCCTTCAACCCCTTCTTAATTTTGCTTTAAAAAGAAGGGGTTGCACAAGAATCTAGCCTTTTCCCTTTGAAATGAGATATCACTATGAGATGGCTATATTTGATTGAAGCGTTAAACCCTACTTGTATGGTCCTGACATCAGTCAGGCCATGCACAACTGAAATGTGTATTTTCCAGACAAAAGGTGACCCATGATCTTTGTCACTGAAGTTTGGGGGCACATCATCTACCTGAACCTGGGGAAAGACATCTTGCACTGCTAGCATCATACCTTCTAGCAAATGTGACACACCACCGAATAACGTTGCAGTACCGTTTACATTTGACTTTACTAAGGGAATCCATCATTGGCAGCCAGTGATGAAGACGCCAGATGGAGACATGCAGACCATTAATTTGGGACATCACAACACAATAAGTTCTGATCGCTGTGATGGGGGAAGGTGAAGTAGCTGCTTTTGAAGAGAAACTGGACATGTTCTGTCTCATGTCTAGTTTCACCTGTAGGTCTTGCAGGAAGGCATGTTACCCCTTCCACTTTTATATGAACAACTGGCTCAACAAAATATTGCTTCCTGGACCCTTAGAAAGCCACAGACACTTAGTGGTTATCCAGATAACTGTTTAAAACCCCTATTTTATTCTTATTCTTGATCCTATCTAGATGCAACGGAAAAAATAATTTTCAGCATTGTGTTGAAAGGATTGCAGGGCAAATGATAAGGCGTTTCTTTGCTTAACTGGGAACTATGTATTTACAAGTAGTGCCTGGAAGATGAAGGGGGAATCTCATGGCCTAACTAGGGCCATGGCCACAGTGGTGATTTGCCCTGTGTTGGATGCTTTTGGAAAGCACGCTACGTCTCCCACTTCCCCACAGCATCGTGGTGCTTCTGTGCACCACCTGGGTTTTCCTGGACTTTTCTACAGTCTTTCTCAAACCTGCTTTGCTGAGATATTTTGGGAAACATCACAGCAAAGCTGGGATAGCTGTCATGTGGGCAGGAAGGACTGGGTTTTCCCAGCCCCCCCCCCCCCCCCGCTGCGCCAGCGCCAACACCCTCTGTCCCTGTGATGGCCATGAGGTTTTTGCTTTACATAGCAAAAAAATAACCTCATAAAAGTCCGCTCCCGTAGTGGAGGGTGGGTACGCCATGAGAACTGGGTGGAGAAAAAATGGAGTAACCCACCCCGTTGCCTCTGCACTTCATTGGCTGTGGTAGCAAAGAAGGGACTTCTGGAGGAAAATGTCACTGAGTGGAAAAGCCCTGAATGATATGCTAGGAGATTGGAAATGTTCTCAGCATTTTTAGACATCTATAATAGCCGTGTGGGGCTGTGATTCAGACTGGGTTGCGGCTTGGAAGGGAAGGGAGAAAGAGAGGAAAGAAAGAAAGCCAGAGTGTAAAATGAACCAGTCTATCCCTTGCTTCACCAGTTGAAAGCAGAGCTCTAGAACTGAAACAAAAGACAAGCAAAAAGAAGATGGCTGCCCCCAGCCCTTGGTCTAATCACAGTTAGAGGGAGGGGGCAGGATTCAGTTTTGATTGCAAAAACAGGAGGGGAATCAAAGGGCGAAACTTTTCCCACCCTCCATAGATGTGATTGAGAGCCCTGTGTAGAGCAGGCAACTCCTGGAGGCTGGGGGTGGGAGACCAGAAATGTTGCCATTAGGGCTGCCAAGACCCTGATCGGAGCGGGGTATCCCCCACCCCTACCTCTTGTTGTCATCTGCCCCTCCAAGTGGCAGACTTGGCCTAGCAGCCCTACATGCCATAAATATTTGGGGGAATTCAAGTGTGCTGTCTGACATACCCATCAGTTATGCTGCAGTGTTGTGCAGTGCCAGCCCCCCCTCCCCATTTTGCTCCCACTGTTACACAAAGCCACAGAGGACGCCTGGGGGCCAGAAGTGAGTGGTTGCCCCCCACAGTGGTCTCCCTTGCCCTCTGCAGCTGATATTTGACTTTTAAAAACACCGGGAAGATCCAGTCACAAACTTCCCAGTGTCTTATCTCATTAAGTACTTAAACTGTACAAACAAATTACAGGTCTGTGTCTTTGTTTCCAAGGTGTCCTTTTCGGGCCCATCCCTTCCTTGGCCCTTTGTAGGAAAACAGAAAGCCATCCGTCTCTTGTTGACCCTCAGTGCTGCATAGCTGCCTGTTGTGAAGCTGCCACAAAGCACACAGCTGGCCAATGCAGGCCACTCTTTATTTCCGATGCCATTTTTGAATGTGTGTGGGGGGGAATAGCCCAGTCAACCTCATCTAGCAAGGTTTCCTTTTCTCCTGTTCAAGAATCTGTACTATGTTTTGCTATAGCTTATCACTGTGCGGTCCTAGAGGGACTCCCGCTGCACTGCCTCTTTGAAAACAATGCAGTAAGAGCTCGACTTCTCCACACAGAGAAAAGGATCTGGCTTTACGGGGTTCTTTTCACATTCTGAAATTACTGAAAACACAGCAACCATTATAAGCTCAGCAGTAGCTCCCACACAGCACTGCCTGTTTTGCCCTGAGAAAGGGACAGTTAACAAGGTGGCCAGACCTAGAAAGATCTCTCTTCCCAAAGTTGTAAAAGTTCCCCCCCAACACACAGAGGTATACACAGCCTTTATTTGAATAAAATGCTTTCCAAGTTAGAATGTGGTTGTTACCCCTTTATGTTGCTAAGGCAACCATGGAGTAGCCTAAAAGCGAGTTTCCATGTGGGTCTTTCTTTCCTATTTTCTGAACAGAGTTTGAACAGGGCCTGTAATCAGATGAAGAAGTCCCTGTATTAGAAACATTAACTTTAACATAGTCAAAGCAAAAGGTAGCTCAATTTTTGCCCTCTTTGGCTAGAAGCCCACTTGAGAGAACTAACTCTTGAGAGGCACAAAGGCGTAGACCCAGGGCTCACTTACCGAAGGTGGGGTCATTGGGGTCAAAAGGCAGAGCTCATGTAACCAGGGATCGAGCCCAGGGACAAAGCCAAAGGGTCAAGGAACAGCACCAACAGGGGGGAAAAACCCTAATCGGCCTAAGAGGTACAGCTCCCCCCTTTCTCTCTCTCTGTTCTCCTCGTCCTCTTTCTCCTGCTCTACCACCACCACCTTGTGGGGGTGCCAGGCAGAGTTTCTAACCTGCTACAAGATAGGCCCAAATGCAGGGCTATTTTTGGGCAGGACCGCACAGGAACGGAGTTCCGGCTGGCTCCCGAGTTGGCCACACTCAG